>NC_047512.1:8928012-9128380 GCF_902827115.2 Pseudochaenichthys georgianus | reverse complement strand
TTTAGGCTCCAGTCTCTCAGGAGGCGTGGGTTCAAATCCCACCACTGCCATTATATATACAATAATCAAGTTATATTTGGAAACCACACTCAACCTGAAGACATTTAAAAAAAAAACTCAGTCTTGAGTTGGGTGTGACTCAACTTGAAGATCAGTGTGCTTTGGGATGAGTTGCCAAATGTTGGAGAATGTGGGCTCTTGACTTCTTGTCACTGCCTGACGGGCTAATTTGATTCCTGTAGTTTTGGTTGCTATCAAGCTCATTCTTCGTTGATTTTTTTATTAGGTCTATTTACTCATTGACAACAGGTAGTGTGGCCGAGCGGTCTAAGGCGCTGGATTAAGGCTCCAGTCTCTCAGGAGGCGTGGGTTCAAATCCCACCACTGCCATTATATATATAAGAATCAAGTTATATTTGGAAACCACACCCAACCTGAAGACATTTAAAAAAAAAAACTCAGTCTTGAGTTGGGTGTGACTCAACTTGAAGATCAGTGTGCTTTGGGATGAGTTGCCAAATGTTGGAGAATGTGGGCTCTTGACTTCTTGTCACTGCCTGACGGGCTAATTTGATTTATGTCATTTTGGTTGCTATCAAGCTCATTCTTCTGTGATTTTTTTATTAGGTCTATTTACTCATTGACAACAGGTAGTGTGGCCGAGCGGTCTAAGGCGCTGGATTAAGGCTCCAGTCTCTCAGGAGGCGTGGGTTCAAATCCCACCACTGCCATTATATATACAAGAATCAAGTGATATTTGGAAACCACACCCAACCTGAAGACAGTCTTAAAAAAAAAACTTCAGTCTTGAGTTGGGTGTGACTCAACTTCAAAATCAGTGTGCTTTGGGATGAGTTGCCAAATGGCGCTGGATTTAGGCTCCAGTCTCTCAGGAGGCGTGGGTTCAAATCCCACCACTGCCATTATATATATAAGAATCAAGTGATATTTGGAAACCACACCCAACCTGAAGACAGTCTAAAAAAAACTCAGTCTTGAGTTGAGTGTGACTCAACTTCAAAATCAGTGTGCTTTGGGATGAGTTGCCAAATGGCGCTGGATTTAGGCTCCAGTCTCTCAGGAGGCGTGGGTTCAAATCCCACCACTGCCATTATATATACAATAATCAAGTTATATTTGGAAACCACACTCAACCTGAAGACATTTAAAAAAAAAACTCAGTCTTGAGTTGGGTGTGACTCAACTTGAAGATCAGTGTGCTTTGGGATGAGTTGCTAAATGTTGGAGAATTTGGACTCTTGACTTCTTGTCACTGCCTGACGGGCTAATTTGATTCCTGTAGTTTTGGTTGCTATCAAGCTCATTCTTCGTTGATTTTTTTATTAGGTCTATTTACTCATTGACAACAGGTAGTGTGGCCGAGCGGTCTAAGGCGCTGGATTAAGGCTCCAGTCTCTCAGGAGGCGTGGGTTCAAATCCCACCACTGCCATTATATATATAAGAATCAAGTGATATTTGGAAACCACACCCAACCTGAAGACATTTAAAAAAAAAACTCAGTCTTGAGTTGGGTGTGACTCAACTTCAAAATCAGTGTGCTTTGGGATGAGTTGCCAAATGGCGCTGGATTTAGGCACCAGTCTCTCAGGAGGCGTGGGTTCAAATCCCACCACTGCCATTATATATATAAGAATCAAGTGATATTTGGAAACCACACCCAACCTGAAGACAGTCTAAAAAAAACTCAGTCTTGAGTTGGGTGTGACTCAACTTGAAGATCAGTGTGCTTTGGGATGAGTTGCCAAATGTTGGAGAATGTGGGCTCTTGACTTCTTGTCACTGCCTGACGGGCTAATTTGATTTATGTCATTTTGGTTGCTATCAAGCTCGTTCTTCTGTGATTTTTTTATTAGGTCTATTTACTCATTGACAACAGGTAGTGTGGCCGAGCGGTCTAAGGCGCTGGATTAAGGCTCCAGTCTCTCAGGAGGCGTGGGTTCAAATCCCACCACTGCCATTATATATATAAGAATCAAGTGATATTTGGAAACCACACCCAACCTGAAGACATTTAAAAAAAAAAAGTCAGTCTTGAGTTGGGTGTGACTCAACTTCAAAATCAGTGTGCTTTGGGATGAGTTGCCAAATGGCGCTGGATTTAGGCTCCAGTCTCTCAGGAGGCGTGGGTTCAAATCCCACCACTGCCATTATATATATAAGAATCAAGTGATATTTGGAAACCACACCCAACCTGAAGACATTTAAAAAAAAAACTCAGTCTTGAGTTGGGTGTGACTCAACTTCAAAATCAGTGTGCTTTGGGATGAGTTGCCAAATGGCGCTGGATTTAGGCTCCAGTCTCTCAGGAGGCGTGGGTTCAAATCCCACCACTGCCATTATATATATAAGAATCAAGTGATATTTGGAAACCACACCCAACCTGAAGACAGTCTAAAAAAAAAAACTCAGTCTTGAGTTGGGTGTGACTCAACTTGAAGATCAGTGTGCTTTGGGATGAGTTGCCAAATGTTGGAGAATGTGGGCTCTTGACTTCTTGTCACTGCCTGACGGGCTAATTTGATTTATGTCATTTTGGTTGCTATCAAGCTCATTCTTCTGTGATTTTTTTATTAGGTCTATTTACTCATTGACAACAGGTAGTGTGGCCGAGCGGTCTAAGGCGCTGGATTAAGGCTCCAGTCTCTCAGGAGGCGTGGGTTCAAATCCCACCACTGCCATTATATATATAAGAATCAAGTGATATTTGGAAACCACACCCAACCTGAAGACATTTAAAAAAAAAAAGTCAGTCTTGAGTTGGGTGTGACTCAACTTCAAAATCAGTGTGCTTTGGGATGAGTTGCCAAATGGCGCTGGATTTAGGCTCCAGTCTCTCAGGAGGCGTGGGTTCAAATCCCACCACTGCCATTATATATATAAGAATCAAGTGATATTTGGAAACCACACCCAACCTGAAGACAGTCTAAAAAAAACTCAGTCTTGAGTTGAGTGTGACTCAACTTCAAAATCAGTGTGCTTTGGGATGAGTTGCCAAATGGCGCTGGATTAAGGCTCCAGTCTCTCAGGAGGCGTGGGTTCAAATCCCACCACTGCCATTATATATATAAGAATCAAGTTATATTTGGAAACCACACCCAACCTGAAGACATTTAAAAAAAAAACTCAGTCTTGAGTTGGGTGTGACTCAACTTGAAGATCAGTGTGCTTTGGGATGAGTTGCCAAATGTTGGAGAATGTGGGCTCTTGACTTCTTGTCACTGCCTGACGGGCTAATTTGATTTATGTCATTTTGGTTGCTATCAAGCTCATTCTTCTGTGATTTTTTTATTAGGTCTATTTACTCATTGACAACAGGTAGTGTGGCCGAGCGGTCTAAGGCGCTGGATTAAGGCTCCAGTCTCTCAGGAGGCGTGGGTTCAAATCCCACCACTGCCATTATATATATAAGAATCAAGTGATATTTGGAAACCACACCCAACCTGAAGACAGTCTAAAAAAAAACTCAGTCTTGAGTTGGGTGTGACTCAACTTCAAAATCAGTGTGCTTTGGGATGAGTTGCCAAATGGCGCTGGATTTAGGCTCCAGTCTCTCAGGAGGCGTGGGTTCAAATCCCACCACTGCCATTATATATATAAGAATCAAGTGATATTTGGAAACCACACCCAACCTGAAGACAGTCTAAAAAAAACTCAGTCTTGAGTTGGGTGTGACTCAACTTCAAAATCAGTGTGCTTTGGGATGAGTTGCCAAATGGCGCTGGATTTAGGCTCCAGTCTCTCAGGATGCGTGGGTTCAAATCCCACCACTGCCATTATATATATAAGAATCAAGTGATATTTGGAAACCACACCCAACCTGAAGACAGTCTAAAAAAAAACTCAGTCTTGAGTTGAGTGTGACTCAACTTCAAAATCAGTGTGCTTTGGGATGAGTTGCCAAATGGCGCTGGATTTAGGCTCCAGTCTCTCAGGAGGCGTGGGTTCAAATCCCACCACTGCCATTATATATACAATAATCAAGTTATATTTGGAAACCACACTCAACCTGAAGACATTTAAAAAAAAAACTCAGTCTTGAGTTGGGTGTGACTCAACTTGAAGA
The DNA here is from genome assembly GCF_902827115.2 of Pseudochaenichthys georgianus. NCBI lineage: Eukaryota > Metazoa > Chordata > Actinopteri > Perciformes > Channichthyidae > Pseudochaenichthys > Pseudochaenichthys georgianus. The sequence continues at coordinate 9,124,295 of NC_047512.1, read as the reverse complement.
TCAGTGTGCTTTGGGATGAGTTGCTAAATGTTGGAGAATTTGGACTCTTGACTTCTTGTCACTGCCTGATGGGCTAATTTGATTCCTGTAGTTTTGGTTGCTATCAAGCTCATTCTTCGTTGATTTTTTTATTAGGTCTATTTACTCATTGACAACAGGTAGTGTGGCCGAGCGGTCTAAGGCGCTGGATTAAGGCTCCAGTCTCTCAGGAGGCGTGGGTTCAAATCCCACCACTGCCATTATATATATAAGAATCAAGTGATATTTGGAAACCACACCCAACCTGAAGACATTTAAAAAAAAAACTCAGTCTTGAGTTGGTGTGACTCAACTTCAAAATCAGTGTGCTTTGGGATGAGTTGCCAAATGGCGCTGGATTTAGGCTCCAGTCTCTCAGGAGGCGTGGGTTCAAATCCCACCACTGCCATTATATATATAAGAATCAAGTGATATTTGGAAACCACACCCAACCTGAAGACAGTCTAAAAAAAACTCAGTCTTGAGTTGAGTGTGACTCAACTTCAAAATCAGTGTGCTTTGGGATGAGTTGCCAAATGGCGCTGGATTTAGGCTCCAGTCTCTCAGGAGGCGTGGGTTCAAATCCCACCACTGCCATTATATATATAATAATCAAGTGATATTTGGAAACCACACCCAACCTGAAGACATTTAAAAAAAAACTCAGTCTTGAGTTGGGTGTGACTCAACTTGAAGATCAGTGTGCTTTGGGATGAGTTGCCAAATGTTGGAGAATGTGGGCTCTTGACTTCTTGTCACTGCCTGACGGGCTAATTTGATTTATGTCATTTTGGTTGCTATCAAGCTCATTCTTCTGTGATTTTTTTATTAGGTCTATTTACTCATTGACAACAGGTAGTGTGGCCGAGCGGTCTAAGGCGCTGGATTAAGGCTCCAGTCTCTCAGGAGGCGTGGGTTCAAATCCCACCACTGCCATTATATATATAAGAATCAAGTTATATTTGGAAACCACACCCAACCTGAAGACATTTAAAAAAAAAAACTCAGTCTTGAGTTGGGTGTGACTCAACTTCAAAATCAGTGTGCTTTGGGATGAGTTGCCAAATGGAGCTGGATTTAGGCTCCAGTCTCTCAGGAGGCGTGGGTTCAAATCCCACCACTGCCATTATATATATAAGAATCAAGTGATATTTGGAAACCACACCCAACCTGAAGACAGTCTAAAAAAAACTCAGTCTTGAGTTGGGTGTGACTCAACTTCAAAATCAGTGTGCTTTGGGATGAGTTGCCAAATGGCGCTGGATTTAGGCTCCAGTCTCTCAGGAGGCGTGGGTTCAAATCCCACCACTGCCATTATATATATAAGAATCAAGTGATATTTGGAAACCACACCCAACCTGAAGACAGTCTAAAAAAAACTCAGTCTTGAGTTGGGTGTGACTCAACTTCAAAATCAGTGTGCTTTGGGATGAGTTGCCAAATGGCGCTGGATTTAGGCTCCAGTCTCTCAGGATGCGTGGGTTCAAATCCCACCACTGCCATTATATATATAAGAATCAAGTGATATTTGGAAACCACACCCAACCTGAAGACAGTCTAAAAAAAACTCAGTCTTGAGTTGAGTGTGACTCAACTTCAAAATCAGTGTGCTTTGGGATGAGTTGCCAAATGGCGCTGGATTTAGGCTCCAGTCTCTCAGGAGGCGTGGGTTCAAATCCCACCACTGCCATTATATATACAATAATCAAGTTATATTTGGAAACCACACTCAACCTGAAGACATTTAAAAAAAAAACTCAGTCTTGAGTTGGGTGTGACTCAACTTGAAGATCAGTGTGCTTTGGGATGAGTTGCTAAATGTTGGAGAATTTGGACTCTTGACTTCTTGTCACTGCCTGATGGGCTAATTTGATTCCTGTAGTTTTGGTTGCTATCAAGCTCATTCTTCGTTGATTTTTTTATTAGGTCTATTTACTCATTGACAACAGGTAGTGTGGCCGAGCGGTCTAAGGCGCTGGATTAAGGCTCCAGTCTCTCAGGAGGCGTGGGTTCAAATCCCACCACTGCCATTATATATATAAGAATCAAGTGATATTTGGAAACCACACCCAACCTGAAGACATTTAAAAAAAAAAACTCAGTCTTGAGTTGGTGTGACTCAACTTCAAAATCAGTGTGCTTTGGGATGAGTTGCCAAATGGCGCTGGATTTAGGCTCCAGTCTCTCAGGAGGCGTGGGTTCAAATCCCACCACTGCCATTATATATATAAGAATCAAGTGATATTTGGAAACCACACCCAACCTGAAGACAGTCTAAAAAAAACTCAGTCTTGAGTTGAGTGTGACTCAACTTCAAAATCAGTGTGCTTTGGGATGAGTTGCCAAATGGCGCTGGATTTAGGCTCCAGTCTCTCAGGAGGCGTGGGTTCAAATCCCACCACTGCCATTATATATATAAGAATCAAGTGATATTTGGAAACCACACCCAACCTGAAGACAGTCTAAAAAAAAACTCAGTCTTGAGTTGGGTGTGACTCAACTTGAAGATCAGTGTGCTTTGGGATGAGTTGCCAAATGTTGGAGAATGTGGGCTCTTGACTTCTTGTCACTGCCTGACGGGCTAATTTGATTTATGTCATTTTGGTTGCTATCAAGCTCATTCTTCTGTGATTTTGTTATTAGGTCTATTTACTCATTGACAACAGGTAGTGTGGCCGAGCGGTCTAAGGCGCTGGATTAAGGCTCCAGTCTCTCAGGAGGCGTGGGTTCATATCCCACCACTGCCATTATATATATAAGAATCAAGTGATATTTGGAAACCACACCCAACCTGAAGACATTTAAAAAAAAAAGTCAGTCTTGAGTTGGGTGTGACTCAACTTCAAAATCAGTGTGCTTTGGGATGAGTTGCCAAATGGAGCTGGATTTAGGCTCCAGTCTCTCAGGAGGCGTGGGTTCAAATCCCACCACTGCCATTATATATATAAGAATCAAGTGATATTTGGAAACCACACCCAACCTGAAGACAGTCTAAAAAAAACTCAGTCTTGAGTTGAGTGTGACTCAACTTCAAAATCAGTGTGCTTTGGGATGAGTTGCCAAATGGCGCTGGATTTAGGCTCCAGTCTCTCAGGAGGCGTGGGTTCAAATCCCACCACTCCCATTAAATATACACGAATCAAGTTATATTTGGAAACCACACCCAACCGGAAGACAGTCTAAAAAAAACTCAGTCTTGAGTTGAGTGTGACTCAACTTCAAAATCAGTGTGCTTTGGGATGAGTTGCCAAATGGCGCTGGATTTAGGCTCCAGTCTCTCAGGAGGCGTGGGTTCAAATCCCACCACTGCCATTATATATATAAGAATCAAGTGATATTTGGAAACCACACCCAACCTGAAGACAGTCTAAAAAAAACTCAGTCTTGAGTTGGGTGTGACTCAACTTGAAGATCAGTGTGCTTTGGGATGAGTTGCCAAATGTTGGAGAATGTGGGCTCTTGACTTCTTGTCACTGCCTGACGGGCTAATTTGATTTATGTCATTTTGGTTGCTATCAAGCTCATTCTTCTGTGATTTTGTTATTAGGTCTATTTACTCATTGACAACAGGTAGTGTGGCCGAGCGGTCTAAGGCGCTGGATTAAGGCTCCAGTCTCTCAGGAGGCGTGGGTTCATATCCCACCACTGCCATTATATATATAAGAATCAAGTGATATTTGGAAACCACACCCAACCTGAAGACATTTAAAAAAAAAAAGTCAGTCTTGAGTTGGGTGTGACTCAACTTCAAAATCAGTGTGCTTTGGGATGAGTTGCCAAATGGAGCTGGATTTAGGCTCCAGTCTCTCAGGAGGCGTGGGTTCAAATCCCACCACTGCCATTATATATATAAGAATCAAGTGATATTTGGAAACCACACCCAACCTGAAGACAGTCTAAAAAAAACTCAGTCTTGAGTTGAGTGTGACTCAACTTCAAAATCAGTGTGCTTTGGGATGAGTTGCCAAATGGCGCTGGATTTAGGCTCCAGTCTCTCAGGAGGCGTGGGTTCAAATCCCACCACTGCCATTATATATACAAGAATCAAGTTATATTTGGAAACCACACCCAACCTGAAGACATTTAAAAAAAACCTCAGTCTTGAGTTGGGTGTGACTCAACTTGAAGATCAGTGTGCTTTGGGATGAGTTGCCAAATGTTGGAGAATTTGGGCTCTTGACTTCTTGTCACTGCCTGACGGGCTAATTTGATTTATGTAGTTTTGGTTGCTATCAAGCTCATTCTTCTGTGATTTTTTTATTAGGTGCTATTTACTCATTGACAACAGGTAGTGTGGCCGAGCGGTCTAAGGCGCTGGATTAAGGCTCCAGTCTCTCAGGAGGCGTGGGTTCAAATCCCACCACTGCCATTATATATATAAGAATCAAGTGATATTTGGAAACCACACCCAACCTGAAGACATTTAAAAAAAACCTCAGTCTTGAGTTTTGTTTGACTCAACTTGATGATCAGTGTGCTTTGGGATGAGTTGCCAAATGTTGGAGAATTTGGACTCTTGACTTCTTGTCACTGCCTGACGGGCTAATTTGATTCCTGTAGTTTTGGTTGCTATCAAGCTCATTCTTCTGTGATTTTTTTATTAGGTCTATTTACTCATTGACAACAGGTAGTGTGGCCGAGCGGTCTAAGGCGCTGGATTAAGGCTCCAGTCTCTCAGGAGGCGTGGGTTCAAATCCCACCACTGCCATTATATATATAAGAATCAAGTGATATTTGGAAACCACACCCAACCTGAAGACATTTAAAAAAAAAAAGTCAGTCTTGAGTTGGGTGTGACTCAACTTCAAAATCAGTGTGCTTTGGGATGAGTTGCCAAATGGCGCTGGATTTAGGCTCCAGTCTCTCAGGAGGCGTGGGTTCAAATCCCACCACTGCCATTATATATATAAGAATCAAGTGATATTTGGAAACCACACCCAACCTGAAGACATTTAAAAAAAAACCTCAGTCTTGAGTTGGGTGTGACTCAACTTGAAGATCAGTGTGCTTTGGGATGAGTTGCCAAATGTTGGAGAATTTGGACTCTTGACTTCTTGTCACTGCCTGACGGGCTAATTTGATTATGTAGTTTTGGTTGCTATCAAGCTCATTCTTCTGTGATTTTTTTATTAGGTGCTATTTACTCATTGACAACAGGTAGTGTGGCCGAGCGGTCTAAGGCGCTGGATTAAGGCTCCAGTCTCTCAGGAGGCGTGGGTTCAAATCCCACCACTGCCATTATATATATAAGAATCAAGTGATATTTGGAAACCACACCCAACCTGAAGACATTTAAAAAAAAACTCAGTCTTGAGTTGGGTGTGACTCAACTTGAAGATCAGTGTGCTTTGGGATGAGTTGCCAAATGTTGGAGAATTTGGACTCTTGACTTCTTGTCACTGCCTGACGGGCTAATTTGATTTATGTAGTTTTGGTTGCTATCAAGCTCATTCTTCTGTGATTTTTTTATTAGGTCTATTTACTCATTGACAACAGGTAGTGTGGCCGAGCGGTCTAAGGCGCTGGATTAAGGCTCCAGTCTCTCAGGAGGCGTGGGTTCAAATCCCACCACTGCCATTATATATATAAGAATCAAGTGATATTTGGAAACCACACCCAACCTGAAGACATTTAAAAAAAAACTCAGTCTTGAGTTGGGTGTGACTCAACTTGAAGATCAGTGTGCTTTGGGATGAGTTGCCAAATGTTGGAGAATTTGGGCTCTTGACTTCTTGTCACTGCCTGACGGGCTAATTTGATTTATGTAGTTTTGGTTGCTATCAAGCTCATTCTTCTGTGATTTTTTTATTAGGTCTATTTACTCATTGACAACAGGTAGTGTGGCCGAGCGGTCTAAGGCGCTGGATTAAGGCTCCAGTCTCTCAGGAGGCGTGGGTTCAAATCCCACCACTGCCATTATATATATAAGAATCAAGTGATATTTGGAAACCACACCCAACCTGAAGACATTTAAAAAAAACCTCAGTCTTGAGTTGGGTGTGACTCAACTTGAAGATCAGTGTGCTTTGGGATGAGTTGCCAAATGTTGGAGAATTTGGACTCTTGACTTCTTGTCACTGCCTGACGGGCTAATTTGATTTATGTAGTTTTGGTTGCTATCAAGCTCATTCTTCTTCTTTTTTTTTATTAGGTCTATTTACTTATTGACAACAGGTAGTGTGGCCGAGCGGTCTAAGGCGCTGGATTAAGGCTCCAGTCTCTCAGGAGGCGTGGGTTCAAATCCCACCACTGCCATTATATATATAAGAATCAAGTGATATTTGGAAACCACACCCAACCTGAAGACATTTAAAAAAAAACTCAGCCTTGAGTTGGGTGTGACTCAACTTGAAGATCAGTGTGCTTTGGGATGAGTTGCCAAATGTTGGAGAATTTGGACTCTTGACTTCTTGTCACTGCCTGACGGGCTAATTTGATTTATGTAGTTTTGGTTGCTATCAAGCTCATTCTTCTGTGATTTTTTTATTAGGTCTATTTACTCATTGACAACAGGTAGTGTGGCCGAGCGGTCTAAGGCGCTGGATTAAGGCTCCAGTCTCTCAGGAGGCGTGGGTTCAAATCCCACCACTGCCATTATATATATAAGAATCAAGTGATATTTGGAAACCACACCCAACCTGAAGACATTTAAAAAAAAACCTCAGTCTTGAGTTGGGTGTGACTCAACTTGAAGATCAGTGTGCTTTGGGATGAGTTGCCAAATGTTGGAGAATTTGGACTCTTGACTTCTTGTCACTGCCTGACGGGCTAATTTGATTTATGTAGTTTTGGTTGCTATCAAGCTCATTCTTCTGTGATTTTTTTATTAGGTGCATTTTCTCATTGAAAACAGGTAGTGTGGCCGAGCGGTCTAAGGCGCTGGATTAAGGCTCCAGTCTCTCAGGAGGCGTGGGTTCAAATCCCACCACTGCCATTATATATATAAGAATCAAGTGATATTTGGAAACCACACCCAACCTGAAGACATTTAAAAAAAACCTCAGTCTTGAGTTGGGTGTGACTCAACTTGAAGATCAGTGTGCTTTGGGATGAGTTGCCAAATGTTGGAGAATTTGGACTCTTGACTTCTTGTCACTGCCTGACGGGCTAATTTGATTTATGTAGTTTTGGTTGCTATCAAGCTCATTCTTCTGTGATTTTTTTATTAGGTCTATTTACTCATTGACAACAGGTAGTGTGGCCGAGCGGTCTAAGGCGCTGGATTAAGGCTCCAGTCTCTCAGGAGGCGTGGGTTCAAATCCCACCACTGCCATTATATATATAAGAATCAAGTGATATTTGGAAACCACACCCAACCTGAAGACATTTAAAAAAAACTCAGTCTTGAGTTGGGTGTGACTCAACTTGAAGATCAGTGTGCTTTGGGATGAGTTGCCAAATGTTGGAGAATTTGGACTCTTGACTTCTTGTCACTGCCTGACGGGCTAATTTGATTTATGTAGTTTTGGTTGCTATCAAGCTCATTCTTCTGTGATTTTTTTATTAGGTGCATTTTCTCATTGAAAACAGGTAGTGTGGCCGAGCGGTCTAAGGCGCTGGATTAAGGCTCCAGTCTCTCAGGAGGCGTGGGTTCAAATCCCACCACTGCCATTATATATATAAGAATCAAGTGATATTTGGAAACCACACCCAACCTGAAGACATTTAAAAAAAAACCTCAGTCTTGAGTTGGGTGTGACTCAACTTGAAGATCAGTGTGCTTTGGGATGAGTTGCCAAATGTTGGAGAATTTGGACTCTTGACTTCTTGTCACTGCCTGACGGGCTAATTTGATTTATGTAGTTTTGGTTGCTATCAAGCTCATTCTTCTGTGATTTTTTTATTAGGTGCATTTTACTCATTGACAACAGGTAGTGTGGCCGAGCGGTCTAAGGCGCTGGATTAAGGCTCCAGTCTCTCAGGAGGCGTGGGTTCAAATCCCACCACTGCCATTATATATATAAGAATCAAGTGATATTTGGAAACCACACCCAACCTGAAGACATTTAAAAAAAACTCAGTCTTGAGTTGGGTGTGACTCAACTTGAAGATCAGTGTGCTTTGGGATGAGTTGCCAAATGTTGGAGAATTTGGACTCTTGACTTCTTGTCACTGCCTGACGGGCTAATTTGATTTATGTAGTTTTGGTTGCTATCAAGCTCATTCTTCTGTGATTTTTTTATTAGGTGCATTTTCTCATTGACAACAGGTAGTGTGGCCGAGCGGTCTAAGGCGCTGGATTAAGGCTCCAGTCTCTCAGGAGGCGTGGGTTCAAATCCCACCACTGCCATTATATATATAAGAATCAAGTGATATTTGGAAACCACACCCAACCTGAAGACATTTAAAAAAAAAACTCAGCCTTGAGTTGGGTGTGACTCAACTTGAAGATCAGTGTGCTTTGGGATGAGTTGCCAAATGTTGGAGAATTTGGACTCTTGACTTCTTGTCACTGCCTGACGGGCTAATTTGATTATGTAGTTTTGGTTGCTATCAAGCTCATTCTTCTGTGATTTTTTTATTAGGTGCTATTTACTCATTGACAACAGGTAGTGTGGCCGAGCGGTCTAAGGCGCTGGATTAAGGCTCCAGTCTCTCAGGAGGCGTGGGTTCAAATCCCACCACTGCCATTATATATATAAGAATCAAGTGATATTTGGAAACCACACCCAACCTGAAGACATTTAAAAAAAAACTCAGCCTTGAGTTGGGTGTGACTCAACTTGAAGATCAGTGTGCTTTGGGATGAGTTGCCAAATGTTGGAGAATTTGGACTCTTGACTTCTTGTCACTGCCTGACGGGCTAATTTGATTTATGTAGTTTTGGTTGCTATCAAGCTCATTCTTCTGTGATTTTTTTATTAGGTGCTATTTACTCATTGACAACAGGTAGTGTGGCCGAGCGGTCTAAGGCGCTGGATTAAGGCTCCAGTCTCTCAGGAGGCGTGGGTTCAAATCCCACCACTGCCATTATATATATAAGAATCAAGTGATATTTGGAAACCACACCCAACCTGAAGACATTTAAAAAAAACTCAGTCTTGAGTTGGGTGTGACTCAACTTCAAAATCAGTTCGCTTTGGGATGATTTGCCAAATGTTGGAGAATTTGGGCTCTTGACTTCTTGTCACTGCCTGACGGGCTAATTTGATTCATGTAGTTTTGGTTGCTATCAAGCTCATTCTTCTGTGATTTTTTTATTAGGTCTATTTACTCATTGACAAGAGGTAGTGTGGCCGAGCGGTCTAAGGCGCTGGATTTAGGCTCCAGTCTCTCAGGAGGCGTGGGTTCAAATCTCACCACTGCCATTATATATAAGAATCAAGTGATATTTGGAAACCACACCCAACCTGAAGACATTTAAAAAAAACCTCAGTCTTGAGTTGGGTGTGACTCAACTTGAAGATCAGTGTGCTTTGGGATGAGTTGCCAAATGTTGGAGAATTTGGGCTCTTGACTTCTTGTCACTGCCTGACGGGCTAATTTGATTTATGTAGTTTTGGTTGCTATCAAGCTCATTCTTCTGTGATTTTTTTATTAGGTCTATTTACTCATTGACAAGAGGTAGTGTGGCCTAAGGCGCTGGATTTAGGCTCCAGTCTCTCAGGAGGCGTGGGTTCAAATCTCACCACTGCCATTATATATAAGAATCAAGTGATATTTGGAAACCACACCCAACCTGAAGACATTTAAAAAAAACCTCAGTCTTGAGTTGGGTGTGACTCAACTTGAAGATCAGTGTGCTTTGGGATGAGTTGCCAAATGTTGGAGAATTTGGACTCTTGACTTCTTGTCACTGCCTGACGGGCTAATTTGATTTATGTAGTTTTGGTTGCTATCAAGCTCATTCTTCTGTGATTTTTTTATTAGGTCTATTTACTCATTGACAACAGGTAGTGTGGCCGAGCGGTCTAAGGCGCTGGATTAAGGCTCCAGTCTCTCAGGAGGCGTGGGTTCAAATCCCACCACTGCCATTATATATATAAGAATCAAGTGATATTTGGAAACCACACCCAACCTGAAGACATTTAAAAAAAACTCAGTCTTGAGTTGGGTGTGACTCAACTTCAAAATCAGTTTGCTTTGGGATGATTTGCCAAATGTTGGAGAATTTGGGCTCTTGACTTCTTGTCACTGCCTGACGGGCTAATTTGATTTATGTAGTTTTGGTTGCTATCAAGCTCATTCTTCTGTGATTTTTTTATTAGGTCTATTTACTCATTGACAACAGGTAGTGTGGCCGAGCGGTCTAAGGCGCTGGATTAAGGCTCCAGTCTCTCAGGAGGCGTGGGTTCAAATCCCACCACTGCCATTATATATATAAGAATCAAGTGATATTTGGAAACCACACCCAACCTGAAGACATTTAAAAAAAAACCTCAGTCTTGAGTTGGGTGTGACTCAACTTGAAGATCAGTGTGCTTTGGGATGAGTTGCCAAATGTTGGAGAATTTGGGCTCTTGACTTCTTGTCACTGCCTGACGGGCTAATTTGATTCATGTAGTTTTGGTTGCTATCAAGCTCATTCTTCTGTGATTTTTTTATTAGGTGCATTTACTCATTGACAACAGGTAGTGTGGCCGAGCGGTCTAAGGCGCTGGATTAAGGCTCCAGTCTCTCAGGAGGCGTGGGTTCAAATCCCACCACTGCCATTATATATATAAGAATCAAGTTATATTTGGAAACCACACCCAACCTGAAGACAGTCTAAAAAAAACCTCAGTCTTGAGTTGGGTGTGACTCAACTTGAAGATCAGTGTGCTTTGGGATGAGTTGCCAAATGTTGGAGAATTTGGGCTCTTGACTTCTTGTCACTGCCTGACGGGCTAATTTGATTTATGTAGTTTTGGTTGCTATCAAGCTCATTCTTCTGTGATTTTTTTATTAGGTCTATTTACTCATTGACAACAGGTAGTGTGGCCGAGCGGTCTAAGGCGCTGGATTAAGGCTCCAGTCTCTCAGGAGGCGTGGGTTCAAATCCCACCACTGCCATTATATATATAAGAATCAAGTGATATTTGGAAACCACACCCAACCTGAAGACATTTAAAAAAAACTCAGTCTTGAGTTGGGTGTGACTCAACTTGAAGATCAGTGTGCTTTGGGATGAGTTGCCAAATGTTGGAGAATTTGGACTCTTGACTTCTTGTCACTGCCTGACGGGCTAATTTGATTTATGTAGTTTTGGTTGCTATCAAGCTCATTCTTCTGTGATTTTTTTATTAGGTGCATTTTCTCATTGACAACAGGTAGTGTGGCCGAGCGGTCTAAGGCGCTGGATTAAGGCTCCAGTCTCTCAGGAGGCGTGGGTTCAAATCCCACCACTGCCATTATATATATAAGAATCAAGTGATATTTGGAAACCACACCCAACCTGAAGACATTTAAAAAAAAAAAACCTCAGTCTTGAGTTGGGTGTGACTCAACTTGAAGATCAGTGTGCTTTGGGATGAGTTGCCAAATGTTGGAGAATTTGCACTGCCTGACGGGCTAATTTGATTTATGTAGTTTTGGTTGCTATCAAGCTCATTCTTCTGTCATTTTTTTATTAGGTGCATTTTCTCATTGAAAACAGGTAGTGTGGCCGAGCGGTCTAAGGCGCTGGATTAAGGCTCCAGTCTCTCAGGAGGCGTGGGTTCAAATCCCACCACTGCCATTATATATATAAGAATCAAGTGATATTTGGAAACCACACCCAACCTGAAGACATTTATAAAAAAACTCAGTCTTGAGTTGGGTGTGACTCAACTTGAAGATCAGTGTGCTTTGGGATGAGTTGCCAAATGTTGGAGAATTTGGACTCTTGACTTCTTGTCACTGCCTGACGGGCTAATTTGATTTATGTAGTTTTGGTTGCTATCAAGCTCATTCTTCTGTGATTTTTTTATTAGGTGCATTTTCTCATTGAAAACAGGTAGTGTGGCCGAGCGGTCTAAGGCGCTGGATTAAGGCTCCAGTCTCTCAGGAGGCGTGGGTTCAAATCCCACCACTGCCATTATATATATAAGAATCAAGTGATATTTGGAAACCACACCCAACCTGAAGACATTTAAAAAAAAACCTCAGTCTTGAGTTGGGTGTGACTCAACTTGAAGATCAGTGTGCTTTGGGATGAGTTGCCAAATGTTGGAGAATTTGGACTCTTGACTTCTTGTCACTGCCTGACGGGCTAATTTGATTCATGTAGTTTTGGTTGCTATCAAGCTCATTCTTCTGTGATTTTTTTATTAGGTCTATTTACTCATTGACAACAGGTAGTGTGGCCGAGCGGTCTAAGGCGCTGGATTAAGGCTCCAGTCTCTCAGGAGGCGTGGGTTCAAATCCCACCACTGCCATTATATATATAAGAATCAAGTTATATTTGGAAACCACACCCAACCTGAAGACATTTAAAAAAAACCTCAGTCTTGAGTTGGGTGTGACTCAACTTGAAGATCAGTGTGCTTTGGGATGAGTTGCCAAATGTTGGAGAATTTGGACTCTTGACTTCTTGTCACTGCCTGACGGGCTAATTTGATTTATGTAGTTTTGGTTGCTATCAAGCTCATTCTTCTGTGATTTTTTTATTAGGTCTATTTACTCATTGACAACAGGTAGTGTGGCCGAGCGGTCTAAGGCGCTGGATTAAGGCTCCAGTCTCTCAGGAGGCGTGGGTTCAAATCCCACCACTGCCATTATATATATAAGAATCAAGTGATATTTGGAAACCACACCCAACCTGAAGACATTTAAAAAAACTCAGTCTTGAGTTGGGTGTGACTCAACTTGAAGATCAGTGTGCTTTGGGATGAGTTGCCAAATGTTGGAGAATTTGGACTCTTGACTTCTTGTCACTGCCTGACGGGCTAATTTGATTTATGTAGTTTTGGTTGCTATCAAGCTCATTCTTCTGTGATTTTTTTATTAGGTGCATTTTCTCATTGAAAACAGGTAGTGTGGCCGAGCGGTCTAAGGCGCTGGATTAAGGCTCCAGTCTCTCAGGAGGCGTGGGTTCAAATCCCACCACTGCCATTATATATATAAGAATCAAGTGATATTTGGAAACCACACCCAACCTGAAGACATTTAAAAAAAAACCTCAGTCTTGAGTTGGGTGTGACTCAACTTGAAGATCAGTGTGCTTTGGGATGAGTTGCCAAATGTTGGAGAATTTGGACTCTTGACTTCTTGTCACTGCCTGACGGGCTAATTTGATTCATGTAGTTTTGGTTGCTATCAAGCTCATTCTTCTGTGATTTTTTTATTAGGTGCTATTTACTCATTGACAACAGGTAGTGTGGCCGAGCGGTCTAAGGCGCTGGATTAAGGCTCCAGTCTCTCAGGAGGCGTGGGTTCAAATCCCACCACTGCCATTATATATATAAGAATCAAGTGATATTTGGAAACCACACCCAACCTGAAGACATTTAAAAAAAACTCAGTCTTGAGTTGGGTGTGACTCAACTTCAAAATCAGTTTGCTTTGGGATGATTTGCCAAATGTTGGAGAATTTGGGCTCTTGACTTCTTGTCACTGCCTGACGGGCTAATTTGATTTATGTAGTTTTGGTTGCTATCAAGCTCATTCTTCTGTGATTTTTTTATTAGGTCTATTTACTCATTGACAACAGGTAGTGTGGCCGAGCGGTCTAAGGCGCTGGATTAAGGCTCCAGTCTCTCAGGAGGCGTGGGTTCAAATCCCACCACTGCCATTATATATATAAGAATCAAGTGATATTTGGAAACCACACCCAACCTGAAGACATTTATAAAAAACTTCAGTCTTGAGTTGGGTGTGACTCAACTTGAAGATCAGTGTGCTTTGGGATGAGTTGCCAAATGTTGGAGAATTTGGGCTCTTGACTTCTTGTCACTGCCAGACGGGCTAATTTGATTTATGTAGTTTTGGTTGCTATCAAGCTCATTCTTCTGTGATTTTTTTATTAGGTGCATTTTCTCATTGAAAACAGGTAGTGTGGCCGAGCGGTCTAAGGTGCTGGATTAAGGCTCCAGTCTCTCAGGAGGCGTGGGTTCAAATCCCACCACTGCCATTATATATATAAGAATCAAGTGATATTTGGAAACCACACCCAACCTGATGACATTTAAAAAAAACTCAGCCTTGAGTTGGCTGTGACTCAAGTTGAAGATCAGTGTGCTTTGGGATGAGTTGCCAAATGTTGGAGAATTTGGACTCTTGACATATTGTCACTGCCTGACGGGCTAATTTGATTTATGTAGTTTTGGTTGCTATCAAGCTCATTCTTCTTCTTTTTTTTTATTAGGTCTATTTACTCATTGATAACAGGTAGTGTGGCCGAGCGGTCTGAGGTGCTGGATTAAGGCTCCAGTCTCTCAGGAGGCGTGGGTTCAAATCCCACCACTGCCATTATATATACAAGAATGAAGTTATATTTGGAAACCACACCCAAACTGAAGACAGTCTAAAAAAACCTCAGTCTTGAGTTGGGTGTGACTCAACTTGAAGATCAGTGTGCTTTGGGATGAGTTGCCAAATGTAGGAGAATTTGGATTCTTGACTTCTTGTCACTGCCTGGCGCAACCTGATCTCACCAGAATGCGTGACTCCACCACGACTCCATAACACCACAATGCGTGGTGGAGTCACGAACTTTGTTACATTTGCGTGTCGGCACCACGCAAACAACCCCAATGTAAAGTGAATGAGGCTCCTTTGTCGTGGTGCACACACGCATTTCTACAACGTGCATTGTGTGTAATGCAACTGTTATTTTTATTAAATTAGTTAGTTTTTACGGAAGGCCAGAGCTTCAGCTGTGTCAAATAGATTGTTCCCTTCAGTTAACGTTATTTAAAAGATAATGATCATGTCCCCTGTATTGTATTACGAGCGTCCATTCCCATTGGATAACGGAGAATTTTACACCCGGAAGTAAGTAGCCTATTCTCTTTACTGTCGATTGATTTTACAGTGATATCTGCACTACTCATCGACTAAAAAACACCAAATTGTCCTTGTTAATTACACAACATTTATTGGTTTGAATTGTGTGCAATGCTTTTGTATTTTCCCCCTTCGATTCGGAGAAACAAATATATTTTCGGAGTTTTTGGACGGCAGAAGACACTACACTACCCAGAATCCTCAGCTATCGTTTGGGACTACACCATGTGCTTAGCTTGACAAACCCCGTGATCAGTCCTCAACCTCTGTGATTGGATGCGCGACGTTTACACAGAGCGTCCAAAAGGACTTTGAAATGGAATGAAACCCATCGACGGCACCCTATTCAAAACAGGAATCGAACGTGTCCTACCCCCCCCCCCCCTTAGGTCACAGGCTCCTCCAACAGTGCTACGCAATAACACAGATGCACAGAAAAAATAGTGAAATAGTGCAATAAGAGTCTATATACAAGTGATTGGAATATGATATATTAGATAAATAATTTCTAAGTAGCAGCCAGATGAATGTTATTTCTAAGTTCAGGTGTTTAATAGTCTTCTGGCCTGTGGGATGAAGCTGTCTCTGTGTCTGGTGGTTTTAGTCCGGATGCTGCGGTACCGCCTGCCAGACTGCAGCAGACAGAACCGTTTGTGGCTGGGGTGATGGTGGTCTTTTATAATCCTGAGGGCTTTCTTTAAGGTTAACCTGGTATTTTTAATCCACTACATTTATTTTAGTTACTTTACAGATTTGGATTAATGATGTGAAATATAAACAACCCTTAAATCAGACTTTAGTTACACCTGAATGAAATTCAGTGAAGGTGATTGTCAAGTGCCAACAATCAGGCGAGATATTTGATAGTTGGTTGCTTGAGAAGACTAAATATTTATCTGCAGATCTGTTTAAAGCATATTCATTACTCGTTATTCTCTAATAGTTCATTAAAGACTGTATATAATTGCTATTTTGCACATCCCTTTCAAGATTTCAAGATTTTCTAAGGTTTATTGACATATCATATACACAACAGTGTAGTTATGCAATGAATGAAAAACTTGGGTCACAGGTTCATCAACAGTGCATTACAAGACATCTATCAATGTGTGTGTATACTTCCACCATTACACTGTCGTATTCTGCACATTTCTTTAATTAAAGCCTTATTAGTTAGCACATCCTCCTATCAGGCACTAAACTGTTTTACTCTAGATATCATTTGAGTATCTTCTTGATATTTTCTATTCTATATTTATATAATTGACCTTCTACTTTCCCACTATTTTGTATGTACTCTTAATATTTGAATGTTTTCATAAAATATAACACATTCAAAAGTGCGTTACAAAAATGAAAGACATTAAGAAAAAGGCATTTTAAACAGTCATTCAAAAGCAACACAATCTTCCTGCATTGCAATTACTCTAAACGTGCAATAACGTGCTTTAACCAGTAGGTGGTTTGGGTTAAAAGGCTGTCAAGTTTACAGTGTTAACAAAATAAAATATACTGCTGTTTCCGGTTTAGTTTACGACGAATATTATTTTGTTATTGTTTTGATATTTGTAACACAAAAGCGATGGAAAAAACCCATAGCAACCAAAAAAAGATGGTCTTAACATGACCCAGTCGTCTAGTAGTTAATAAAAAACAATAATATCAAAACAAAATATTACTACTAACTTTATTGTGAAATTAAAACAGAATGGTAAAAGAATAGTTTCCGGTGTATTCTGATGCCCGATCTCTGTAGATAAATAAAGAACTAAGACAGATGTGTAATATTTAATGCAGCCAAACCATTTATTACAATGCATTCATGTGATGACTTTCAAAGAGTAAAGCAAGCACTGCTGAATAAAGTATGATTTTCTCTTTTACGAAACCTTTTTTTTCATATGGAATGCAGTTGGAGGTCAACCAATCACAGAGCTTGAGGACTGATCACGGGGTTCATGGTGTAGTCCCAAACGATAGCTGAGGATTCTGGGTAGTGTAGTGTCTTCTGCCGTCCAAAAACTCCGAAAAAATATTTGTTTCTCCGAATTGAAGGGGGAAAATACAAAAGCATTGCACACAATTCAAACCAATCAATGTTGTGTAATTAACAAGGACAATTTGGTGTTTTTTAGTCGATGAGTAGTGCAGATATCACTGTAAAATCAATCGACAGTAAGGAGAATAGGCTACTTACTTCCGGGTGTAAAATTCTCCGTTATCCAATGGGAATGGACGCTCGTAATACAAGACATGATCATTATCTTTTAAATAACGTTAACTAACGGGAACAATCTATTTGACACAGCTGAAGCTCTGGCCTTCCTTAAAAACAAACTAATTTAATAAAATGAACAGTTGCATTACACACAATGCACGTTGTAGAAATGCGTGTGTGCACCACGACAAAGGAGCCTCATTCACTTTACATTGGGGTTGTTTGCGTGGTGCCGACACGCAAATGTAACAAAGTTCGTGACTCCACCACGCATTGTGGTGTTAAGGAGTCGTGGTGGAGTCACGCATTCTGGTGAGATCAGGTTGGCCTGGCAGGCTAATTTGATTTATGTAGTTTTGGTTGCTATCAAGCTCATTCTTCGTTGATTTTTTTATTAGGTCTATTTACTCATTGGCAACAGGTAGTGTGGCCGAGCGGTCTAAGGCGCTGGATTAAGGCTCCAGTCCAACACACTCTCACTCCCTAAGCGTCCAATAGCGACGTTTGGTCAGTGTCTGTGGCGTCCAATTGTGAAGCTCCTAGGCTCCTTCAGCGTCATAAAGGGACGCAAATAGCTTTCAACTGATTGCAATGTATTCCCATCTGCGTCGGGATTTGACGCTCATGGAAGCACGGCATTCGTTTATGCCGGCTGCCCTTAAAGGCAATGTGAGCATCCATTCCCATTGGATAACGGAGAATTTTACACCCGGAAGTAAGTACTCCTCTTACTGTCGATTGATTTTACAGTGATATCTGCACTACTCATCGACTAAAAAACACCAGATTATCCTTGTTAATTACACAACATTGATTGGTTTAAATTGTGTACAATGCTTTTGTATTTTTCCCCTTCGATTCGGAGAAACAAATATGTTTTCTGAGTAAAGGATGGCAGAAGACACTACACTACCCAGAATCCCCAGCTATCGTTTGGCCTACACCATGTGCTCTGTTTGACAAACCCCGTTTTTTTCACCATTCATTCCGATGGCTGGCGTCTATAGAGGCTTCTCAATACTCAAATTTCCCCTCCTCGACTCCCCTCCTCGACTCCCCTCCTCGATACTTAGACCCGCCCACAGGAGATGCGAGCGGAGGACCGAGGAGGGGAACCGAGGAGAGAGGAGGGGAAGCAGCAGACGTTTAAAGAAATGAGAACTCCTCTCCTCTGAGCGGTCATATTAAAGCGACGTCCGTTCATTATTACGTGGCAACAGCTGCATCAGCTGTCGAGTGTTTCGTCATATTTTATAATCTCTGTTAGATCAGCTGCACATTGTTCCCCCACATATTTACTTTGAGTTCATTGAGAGTGCGGTATAATGAGGCAATACCAGGCTACAGATGCGGACACACAGACACACATATATGTATATAAATATAAGCAATTTAAAGTATGAGAGCACTCTCATAATAACGTAACACAATCAGAGACTGGATATATTCCCCCCCCCCCCCTCTCTCTGGTCGCTGAAATGGGGAATTGAAATTACGGGCCAAAAGTTGTATTTGCAAGTATTAAAAGTAAGGACATCAAACCAACTGAGACCCGTCTGTCCGCCGCACCTACACACAGTACAACACACACCTACACACTGTACCACACGCACCTACACACTGTACCACACGCACCGACACTATAGGCCTACCACACACATGCTTGGAACAATCTTCAGCAAGAATTGAAACTGAGCATCTCATTCCTCTGCATGTTTTTAAAGCTAGGGTAAATGAAATGCTTGCTGATACAATGGGCACTTGTACATGTCTATAACTATGTATCCTGTAAATATAATGTATAATGTCCTTATTGTTTTATGTTTCATGTGGGACCTATATGCTGCAGGTCTCCCTTGAAAAAGAGATCTATGATCTCAATGGGACCAATCTGGTTAAATAAAGGTTTGAAATGAAATGAAAACACCTACAGCTCCTAAAGCATAATCAGGCTACAGCCGTTGTGTATTTTATTGTGAAGCACTAAATGTTCTTAGAAAAATATGGACTCTTTGTAGATATCTACTAAACTAAAGCAAAGAGAGTAGGCCTGTTATACTGAGTGATATATATTTTACACACTGCTCTGCTTTCTGCACGGGCCTCACAGCTGTTCTCTCTGTAAACATCGCGTTGCGATGAGAGCAGTTTCTAAAATAATATCCAGGGGATGCATGCAGAGCTGTCATTGGCTGAGATAAGTCCGGCCGTGCGTCACGCCGCCACCGTTCCCGGAAATGCATCCGCGGAGGACCCGTGGAGGAACCATCAGTGTATCCTCGGTTATAGCTCCTCCAGAGAGCCTCCTCGACGCTCGATCCTCGGTCCTCGGTGTGCATTTAGAGAAATGAGACGTCCTTCAAAATGGCACGCTGAAATTAATTTCCGGGTCACTACCGGAGGACCGAGGAGTCGAGGAGTTGAGGAGGGGAAATTTGAGTATTGAGAAGCCTCTTATGTCACGTGATCTTCAAATGTCTCCCTGCAGAAAAAGAAAACATGGCCGAACTTCGTTTTATTCTAGGTGTAAAATGACTATTTTAAAGTTAGTTTGGCCATTAAAATGCGTTTTGATGTCATTTGATGCGAGAAATATGAGTTGTTATTTCAGATTATGTGTGCAGTGGATGTACATGATCTTTAGTTTGCTAGTTATTACGAAGATTACTTCAGGAAATCGTGACGTTTTCATTGTTACCAAGGTGGTTGCTAGGGACGCTGCTATCGATATAATTTCTGTTATGTTGTGTAACTGTTTAATGGTGTTATCTTTATTGCTACCCCTTCCCCGTCAATGTATAGTGTTGGTCCACAGCCTAAACATATTAGTTTAACAAAATCCGCATCTAAAGATAGCCTACGTTATTTCCCCCCTGTGCAATTCCAGTCTCACATCTCAGAGCACATCGTCATTAACAAATACCGGAAACAGACCGAAATAATAATAATACCTTATTCCGAGTGTGCTTGCTTTTCTCTTTGAAAGTCATCACATAACGGCATTGTAATACACGGTTCGGCTGCATTACATATTACATATCTGCCGTAGTTCTGTATTTATAGAGCCCTGATGAGAAGACAAACATGAGGAACTGAAAACGTGACGTGGATCATAAATATATCAGCCATTAAACAACATCTTACATTTCTTTTCACACAATGCGTCTCCTTGCAGTATCAACACTAATTCGGCTCACTTTTATATTTGATCCAATTGGTAGATAGGCTGTATTTACACCATAAAGGTGCACAGTTGATATAAAGGGACACCTGGTGGTTAAAGCATGTTATTGCATTTCAATATTTGTATTATTAGATATTAATACGATCCCTATAAAGTATATTCATTACTCGTTATTCTCTACTAATTGTTAATTAAAGACTGTATGTAATGACTATTTTGCACATCCCTTTCAAGATTTCAAGATTTTCTAAGGTGTATTGACATATCATATAGGCCTACACAACTGTGGTGTAGTTCTGCACTGAATGAAAAACTTGGGTTGCAGGTTCCTCAATAGTGCATTACAAGACATCTATCAATATTTGTGCATACCTCCAGCAATGTTAACTATGTTGAAGCACTTATTTTAACTGATATTATACATAATGTATTATACTCTTATAGATGTATGTAGATATTTCATCTCCGGCCTTGTCAGGTATTGAACAATCAATAAATAAAGAACACAGAATTGTTGAATATAAAACACAGAATTTATGTGATTATACTAAATGACTAAATGATATTTGGAAACCACACCCAACCTGAAGACATTTAAAAAAACCTCAGTCTTGAGCTGGGTGTGACTCAATTTGAAGATCAGTGTGCTTTGGGATGAGTTGCCAAATGTTGGATAATATGGACTCTTGACTTCTTGTCACTATCTGACGGACTAATTTGATTTATGTAGTTTTGGTTCCTATCAAGCTCATTCTTCTGTGATTTTTTTATTAGGTCTATTTACTCATTGACAACAGGTAGTGTGGCCGAGCGGTCTAAGGCGCTGGAATAAGGCTCCAGTCTCTCAGGAGGTGTGGGTTCAAATCCCACCACTGCCATTATATATACAAGAATCAAGTTATATTTGGAAACCACACCCAACCTGAAGAAATTAAAAAAAAAAACTCAGTCTTGAGTTGGGTGTTCCTCAACTTGAAGATCAGTGTGCTTTGGGATGAGTTGCCAAATGTTGGAGAATTTGGGCTCTTGACTTCTTGTCACTGCCTGGCGGGCTAATTTGATTTATGTAGTTTTGGTTGCTATCAAGCTCATTCTTCTGTAATTTTTTGATTAGGTCTATTTACTCATTGACAACAGGTTGTGTGGCCGAGCGGTCTAAGGCGCTGGATTTAGGCTCCAGTCTCTCAGGAGGCGTGGGTTAAAATCCCACCACTGCCATTATATATACAAGAATCAAGTGATATTTGAAAACACACCCAACCTGAAGACAGTCTACAAAAACTTCAGTCTTGACTTGGGTGTGACTCAAATTGAAGATCAGTGTGCTTTGGGATGAGTTGCCAAATGTTGGAGAATTTGGGCTCTTGACTTCTTGTCACTGCCTGACGGGCTAATTTGATTTATGTAGTTTTGGTTCCTATCAAGCTCATTCATCTGTGATTTTTTTATTTGGTCTATTTACTCATTGACAACAGGTAGTGTGGCCGAGCGGTCTAAGGTGCTGGATTAAGGCTCCAGTCTCTCAGGAGGCGTGGGTTCAAATCCCACCACTGCCATTATATATATAAGAATCAATTGATATTTGGAAACCACACCCAACCTGAAGACATTAAAAAAAAAACTCAGTCTTGAGTTGGGTGTCACTCAACTTGAAGATCAGTGTGCTTTGGGATGAGTTGCCAAATGTTGGAGAATTTGGGCTCTTGACTTCTTGTCACTGCCAGACGGGCTAATTTGATTTATGTAGTTTTGGTTCCTATCAAGCTCATTCATCTGTGATTTTTTTATTTGGTCTATTTACTCATTGACAACAGGTAGTGTGGCCGAGCGGTCTAAGGTGCTGGATTAAGGCTCCAGTCTCTCAGGAGGCGTGGGTTCAAATCCCACCACTGCCATTATATATACAAGAATCAAGTGATATTTGGAAAACACACCCAACCTGAAGACAGTCTACAAAAACTTCAGTCTTGACTTGGGTGTGACTCAAATTGAAGATCAGTGTGCTTTGGGATGAGTTGCCAAATGTTGGAGAATTTGGGCTCTTGACTTCTTGTCACTGCCTGACGGGCTAATTTCATTTATGTAGTTTTGGTTCCTATCAAGCTCATTCTTCTGTGATTTTTTTATTAGGTCTATTTACTCATTGACAACAGGTAGTGTGGCCGAGCGGTCTAAGGCGCTGGATTAAGGCTCCAGTCTCTCAGGAGGCGTGGGTTCAAAGCCCACCACTGCCATTATATATACAAGAATCAAGTTATATTTGGAAACCACACCCAACCTGAAGACATTTAAAAAAAAAACTCAGTCTTGAGTTGGGTGTGACTCAACTTGAAGATCAGTGTGCTTTGGGATGAGTTGCCAAATGTTGGAGAATTTGGGCTCTTGACTTCTTGTCACTGCCTGACGGGCTAATTTGATTTATGTAGTTTTGGTTCCTATCAAGCTCATTCATCTGTGATTTTTTTATTAGGTCTATTTACTCATTGACAACAGGTAGTGTGGCCGAGCGGTCTAAGGTGCTGGATTAAGGCTCCAGTCTCTCAGGAGGCGTGGGTTCAAATCCCACCATTGCCATTATATATATAAGAATCAATTGATATTTGGAAACCACACC
Organism: Pseudochaenichthys georgianus; assembly: GCF_902827115.2. NCBI lineage: Eukaryota > Metazoa > Chordata > Actinopteri > Perciformes > Channichthyidae > Pseudochaenichthys > Pseudochaenichthys georgianus. The sequence goes on along the minus strand of NC_047512.1, from coordinate 9,101,357 downwards.
CAACCTGAAGACATTAAAAAAAAAACTCAGTCTTGAGTTGGGTGTCACTCAACTTGAAGATCAGTGTGCTTTGGGATGAGTTGCCAAATGTTGGAGAATTTGGGCTCTTGACTTCTTGTCACTGCCTGACGGGTTAATTTCATTTATGTAGTTTTGGTTCCTATCAAGCTCATTCTTCTGTGATTTTTTTATTAGGTCTATTTACTCATTGACAACAGGTAGTGTGGCCGAGCGGTCTAAGGCGCTGGATTAAGGCTCCAGTCTCTCAGGAGGCGTGGGTTCAAATCCCACCACTGCCATTATATATACAAGAATCAAGTTATATTTGGAAACCACACCCAACCTGAAGACATTTAAAAAAAAAACTCAGTCTTGAGTTGGGTGTTCCTCAACTTGAAGATCAGTGTGCTTTGGGATGAGTTGCCAAATGTTGGAGAATTTGGGCTCTTGACTTCTTGTCACTGCCTGGCGGGCTAATTTGATTTATGTAGTTTTGGTTGCTATCAAGCTCATTCTTCTGTAATTTTTTGATTAGGTCTATTTTTTTTTTTATAAATATGTTTATTGATTTTCAGTTTACAAAAAATCACATAGGACGAAGACATAGAGCCAAAAGCAATACATATATACACAGGACAACTACTTTACATTAAAGAAAAGTAGCAACACTAAATTAAATTGGTACATACCACAAGGGCACTCTAATACATCTGCAATCATCGAGTTTTCCAGCAATAGGACCGTATTTCTACAGAGGATATCACAGTCATTTACATTTTACCATATTGTAGCACATTATAGAATTATCGCATTATCCTGCCCCAGATTCGTTCATAAATTGAGATAGGTCGTTGTTCTTGGTGTACTCTATAAAACATCCCCAGACCTTCTGGAACAGTTTTTGTTTGTCTTTAAGAATGTAAGTGATTTTTTCTAAAGGCAGACATAAAGAAAGTTCCCTAAACCACTGTGCAATACTAGGTTTGCCCAGCTTTTTCCATGTTAAGGCAATCACTCTTTTTGCTTGGAGTAAACATATATCTAAAAAAACTTGTTTATAACGTTGTATGTTATGTCCATCCGGATATAGGCCAAGTAGGAACATTTTTGGTTCCAGCTTTAAGCTGATCGCCAAAATATTCTGTACTGTTACCCTAACCTCTTCCCATAATTCCTTTATTCTTGGACACAACCATATACAATGAAACAGTGTGCCTTTTCCTTCCCCACATCTGGTGCACGTGTTTATTCAATTTTTCTGGTGTAATGTACACTCTCATTCGCCACTTGTATTGCAGAAGCTTTAGACGCGTATTACCCGTCTGTGTTTGGGCCACCTTACAAGCTGTGCTCCACTGTTCCAATGTTAGATTTTCCTGTAAGTCATTTTTCCAAGCATTGAGTCTAGAGTTCGAGGATTCTGAGGAGAACGCCAGCAGGAGATCATAGAATTCAGATATGATGCCCTTCCCAAAGGGGTTTTTAATTAAAACGTTCTCCAATATGGACAGAGGAGGGGCCAGCATGAGTCGGTCCTGGTTCGCTCCTACAAAGCTCCTGAGTTGCAAGTATTTAAAAATATGTTTACGAGGAATTTCGTGTTTACTGACAAGTTCCTCAAATGATAAAAACTTCTCATTATCACTTCCAAACATGTCTTTTAACTGTCCCACCCCCTTTTCCGCCCATAGTCTAAAACCTCCATCGGCATTCCCTGGCACAAAGAGAGTATTTCCCCATATTGGGCTGAACCCGGAGAGAGAAGAGGGTTCGTTCATATATTTTTTAACCTCCTGCCAAACATCAATCATATTTTTAACTATAGGGTTAGTTGTAGTTTTTTTAAGGTTTTTAGGGTTGTCAGAGTATAAAAAAGTAGGAAGTGGGAGCTTTAAGGAGCAAGACTCAACATCCCTCCATGCCGGAGGCCTCTCCTCTGTGTAGTAAAACATCAATGTCCTCAGCTGAGCTGCCCAGTAGTACCACAACATGTTAGGGAACTGTAATCCTCCTCTATCATAAGGCAAGTACAAAAGAGATAAAGGGAGCCTGGGGCGTCTGTTATTCCATATAAAATTACTAAACATTTTCTTCATTCTCGGAAAAAAATCTGGTGAGGGTGGCAGGGGGATGTTTTGAAATAAATATAAAAGCTTGGGGAGAGCATTCATCTTGAGTATATTAATTCTACCCATTAGAGAGATCGGAAGGTTTGACCATCTATCAACTGATTTGGAAATAGACTCTATAATCGGATTATAGTTAGAGTTCACAATATCTTCCAATTTGGGGACAATCTAAATACCCAAGTAAGTGAAAGTATTTACTGTTCTAAAATGACCAGCATGTTTGGGTGGGTTAGACCTTTCCTCCGAGTTAAGGAGCATGATGGAGGATTTTGAATTATTTACTTTGTAACCCGATATTTGGCTGAACCCTTTAATCAGATCCATAAGAGCCGGTATAGAGTTCTCCAGATTTCTAAGGAAGAGAATCACGTCATCAGCGTAAAGAGATATTCGATGGTCAAACCCTCTCACATGTATGCCTGAAATCATTGTGTGCTCTCTCACAGCAATAGCAAATGGTTCAATTGCGATTAAGAAAAGAAGGGGGGATAGAGGACAACCTTGTCTACAGCCCCTACCGATCCTTATCGGCTTTGATATGATATTATTTGTAATTATTTCTGCATACGGGTCGTTGTATAAAAGTTTTACTCAATTACAAAACTTCTCCCCAAAGCCAAATCGGACAAGAAGTTCAAACAAATAGGACCATTCCACCCTGTCAAAAGCTTTCTCAGCGTCTAATGCCAAGAGAGCTGTATCCGGCGCCCCCCTTTGGTCATGTAGAATGTTCAAAACCCGTCTCACATTGTGAAATCCCTGACGGCCAACCATGAACCCATTTTGATCCTCTTTTATAATTTCAGGCAGCAGGCCTTCCAGTCTCCTTGCCAAGATCTTACAAAGTATCTTCCAGTCTGAGTTTAGGAGGCTTATAGGGCGCATATTTTCGCACTTGTCATTTGATTTCCCAGGTTTTGGCAGAAGTGTGATCAGCGCCCCTCTCAAGGTGGGAGGAAGTATTCCATTTTGAATAGATTCAATAAACATTTCCAAAAGGGGTGCCTTTAATTTCGCTTCAAATTTTTTATAGATATCGATGGGCAGGCCATCCGGTCCTGCTGCTTTCCCCGATTTCATGCTCTTCACTGCCTCGGAAATCTCCTCCAAAGACACTACATTCTCTAATTTCAAACTTTCCTCATCCGATAATTTGGGAATCGTGAGGCTATCTAAGAATGGACTCTGGAGCATTGTCCCCTCGTCTATTTCAGAGCTGTATAATCTTTCATAATAATCCCTGAAAGCTCCAATTATTGCCACAGGGTCTGCAACGGTCTCCCCCTTGTCATTATTCAGCACAGTGATAGTCCTTTCAATTTGAAGTTGTTTTATACGCCATGCCAGGATTTTACCTGACTTTTCCCCTTGATCGAAGATGGATTGTTTAAGCTTCAGTAAGTTAGCTGTTGCTTTAGAGGCTGACATTTCATTATATTGTGCTCTTAATAGTAACAGTTATTGGTGTAATTTAGGACAGGAATTTCTAAAATAGGTGTTTTCCATGGCTTTAATTTTGGACTCTAATAATAGTATTTTTTGTTTGGCTTTTTTAGATTTGGAGCTCGTAAAGTTAATAATCTGACCCCTAATATAAGCCTTAAACGCTTCCCACCTAGTACTTGCAGAAGTTTCAGAGGTGTTAAGCGTAAAGTATAGATCAATTTGTTTTCCCAGAAATGCTATTAGGTCTGAGTCCTGTAACCATTTGTGCTGGAATTTCCATTTGGGGGGATCCCTCAACAGCCCTGGGTCTACATACACAATACTATTCGGGGCATGATCCGAAATCAGAATGCTGTCATACATACAATCTTTAACTTTGCATACCAAACTTGCAGAAACTAAAAAGTAATCAATTCGGGAATATGTTTTATGCGTATTAGAAAAACAGGAATACATTGACAATCCAGGGTATCTGTCCCTCCATATGTCCCTCAAATGTAGCTCTTTAATGGACTGGTGAATAATTTTCCTACTTTTGTTATGAGTCTTGTCTATATGTGAAGCTCTATCCTTAACAGGGTCTAGAGTACAGTTAAAGTCTCCAGCTATAATGTATTGACCTTCGAGAGATGCCAAGATAAAGAACAAGTCATTGAAAAAATGTGTGTCGTCCTTATTTGGTGCATAAATATTAACCAGATTAAGACGTTCTGTGTACAGAGTACCCTGAATTATCAAATACCTTCCCATTTTATCTGCGAGGAGAAAGAAACACGTCTGTCTAGCGCGCCGCCATCTTGGGAGTCCCTTTTGATTAGGTCTATTTACTCATTGACAACAGGTTGTGTGGCCGAGCGGTCTAAGGTGCTGCATTTAGGCTCCAGTCTCTCAGGAGGCGTGGGTTCAAATCCCACCACTGCCATTATATATACAAGAATCAAGTGATATTTGGAAAACACACCCAACCTGAAGACAGTCTACAAAAACTTCAGTCTTGACTTGGGTGTGACTCAAATTGAAGATCAGTGTGCTTTGGGATGAGTTGCCAAATGTTGGAGAATTTGGGCTCTTGACTTCTTGTCACTGCCTGACGGGCTAATTTCATTTATGTAGTTTTGGTTCCTATCAAGCTCATTCTTCTGTGATTTTTTTATTAGGTCTATTTACTCATTGACAACAGGTAGTGTGGCCGAGCGGTCTAAGGCGCTGGATTAAGGCTCCAGTCTCTCAGGAGGCGTGGGTTCAAAGCCCACCACTGCCATTATATATACAAGAATCAAGTTATATTTGGAAACCACACCCAACCTGAAGACATTTAAAAAAAAAACTCAGTCTTGAGTTGGGTGTCACTCAACTTGAAGATCAGTGTGCTTTGGGATGAGTTGCCAAATGTTGGAGAATTTGGGCTCTTGACTTCTTGTCACTGCCAGACGGGCTAATTTGATTTATGTCATTTTGGTTGCTATCAAGCTCATTCTTCTGTGATTTTTTTATTAGGTGCATTTTCTCATTGAAAACAGGTAGTGTGGCCGAGCGGTCTAAGGCGCTGGATTAAGGCTCCAGTCTCTCAGGAGGCGTGGGTTCAAATCCCACCACTGCCATATAAGAATCAAGTGATATTTGGAAACCACACCCAACCTGAAGACATTTAAAAAAAAACTCAGTCTTGAGTTGGGTGTGACTCAACTTGAAGGTCAGTGTGCTTTGGGATGAGTTGCCAAATGTTGGAGAATTTGGACTCTTGACTTCTTGTCACTGCCTGACGGGCTAATTTGATTTATGTAGTTTTGGTTCCTATCAAGCTCATTCTTCTGTGATTTTTTTATTAGGTCTATTTACTCAATGACAACAGGTAGTGTGGCCGAGCGGTCTAAGGAGCTGGATTAAGGCTCCAGTCTCTCAGGAGGCGTGGGTTCAAATCCCACCACTGCCATTATATATATAAGAATCAAGTGATATTTGGAAACCACACCCAACCTGAAAACATTTAAAAAAAAACTCAGTCTTGAGTTGGGTGTTCCTCAACTTGAAGATCAGTGTGCTTTGGGATGAGTTGCCAAATGTTGGAGAATTTGGGCTCTTGACTTCTTGTCACTGCCTGGCGGGCTAATTTGATTTATGTAGTTTTGGTTGCTATCAAGCTCATTCTTCTGTGATTTTTTTATTAGGTCTATTTACTCATTGACAACAGGTAGTGTGGCCGAGCGGTCTAAGGCGCTGGATTTAGGCTCCAGTCTCTCAGGAGGCGTGGGTTCAAATCCCACCACTGCCTTTATATACACAAGAATCAAGTGATATTTGGAAAACACACCCAACCTGAAGACATTAAAAAAAAAACTCAGTCTTGAGTTGGGTGTCACTCAACTTGAAGATCAGTGTGCTTTGGGATGAGTTGCCAAATGTTGGAGAATTTGGGCTCTTGACTTCTTGTCACTGCCAGACGGGCTAATTTGATTTATGTAGTTTTGGTTGCTATCAAGCTCATTCTTCTGTGATTTTTTTATTAGGTCTATTTACTCATTGACAACAGGTAGTGTGGCCGAGCGGTCTAAGGTGCTGGATTAAGGCTCCAGTCTCTCAGGAGGCGTGGGTTCAAATCCCACCACTGCCATTATATATATAAGAATCAATTGATATTTGGAAACCACACCCAACCTGAAGACATTTAAAAAAAAAAACTCAGTCTTGAGTTGGGTGTGACTCAACTTGAAAATCAGTGTGCTTTGGGATGAGTTGCCAAATGTTGGAGAATTTGGGCTCTTGACTTCTTGTCACTGCCAGACGGGCTAATTTGATTTATGTAGTTTTGGTCTCTCAGGAGGCGTGGGTTCAAATCCCACCACTGCCATTATATATATAAGAATCAAGTGATATTTGGAAACCACACCCAACCTGAAGACATTTAAAAAAAAAACTCAGTCTTGAGTTGGGTGTGACTCAACTTGAAGATCAGTGTGCTTTGGGATGAGTTGCCAAATGTTGGAGAATTTGGGCTCTTGACTTCTTGTCACTGCCAGACGGGCTAATTTGATTTATGTAGTTTTGGTTGCTATCAAGCTCATTCTTCTGTGATTTTTTTATTAGGTCTATTTTCTCATTGAAAACAGGTAGTGTGGCCGAGCGGTCTAAGGCGCTGGATTAAGGCTCCAGTCTCTCAGGAGGCGTGGGTTCAAATCCCACCACTGCCATTTTACAAGAATCAAGTGATATTTGGAAACCAGACCCAACCTGAAGGCTAATTTGATGTATGTAATTTGTGTTGCTATCAAGCTCATTCTTCTTTAATTCTTTAATTAGGTGCATTCTTTGCTTGAAAACAGGTAGTGTGGCCGAGCGGTCTAAAGGCCGCTACACACCAACCTGAGACCAAAGAACGCTTACCGAAAGGCGTCCCGACCTTTACGTCCGCTATGTCGCCTGCGTCGGCTGCGCCGCCCGCAGTTGACGAGTGGCAATAACTTTCCTTACCAGCAGGCAGCGGTAGTGTGTATTCGTCATTCAATAGAGGCAACAACCGGAAGACAGACTATACACGAGAGAAGAAGAACAGGCTGCGTGATATATAAACAAACAACAAATAGCGTCTGGGTTCCATTTTCACTCTCTCTCGTCGATCGAAAACATGTAAACATAAAAAAGAAACTCTTGCGTCCAGGTGAGATGAAAATGAAAAAGATTAACTGTCTGTGTGTGCCTTCTTAATTGTTTGTTTTGGTCCCTCACTTCCGCTTCGCTTCTCGCTAGCTGAAGAGCCAATCAGAGTGATTTATTTGTCCCGACTTTCTCTGACCTCCCGAGGGAGGTGTGAAAATGTGCCGTAAAGCAACAACGGTGCGGGACACACCAACCTGAGTAGGGTGCCGCGAATGCCTGACTGCCTCTGACGGCTTCTGACTCCCAAAATTGGGTAGGTGTGTCAGGGCCTTCAGGCGCTGGATTAAGGCTTCAGTCTCTCAGGAGGCTTGGGTTCAAATCCCACCACAGCCATTATGTATACAATAATCAACCTGAAGACAGTCTAAAAAAACCTCAGTCTTGAGTTGAGTGTGACACTTGAAGGTCAGTTTGCTTTGGTATGAGTTGCCAATTGTTGGATAATTTATTTCCACCGAAGGGGCTCTCAGATTTATGTCACTGTGATTGTCATCAAGCTCACCCCACTGTACATTTTTAAATAGGTGCATTCTACCATAGAAAGAAGGTAGTGTGGCCGAGCTAAAACCTCAGTCTTGAGTTTGGTGGGGCTCAACTTGAGGGTCAGTTGGTTTTGCTGTAATGCTGTGTGTGCAATTGTTGGAGAAAATGGCTCCAGTCTCTCAGGAGGCGTGTGTTCAAATCCCGCCATTGCCTTTATGAAAATAAAATCGACGTGAATGCCATCCCCACCCATAAGTGAGGTGACCACCCGGACTGTTAGTGACCAATAAACAATTTCAGCACATGGATTAAGTTTGTGATTTTCAGTGATAATATTTCTGAGTTAGACTGTGCTTTGTACATTTCTCAGTGATTTGGAAGAGCATACTGTCCCTGCAATAAGAAGGTAATTTTCACCTCTTCTTGGTCTGAAAATGTGCCAGCAGTCCTTCTTATTCTCAAGCTTCTGGACTTAAGTATGATTTTAGATGTGATGTCGAGCAGCTGTCAGTAATCTGGCCCAAATCGAAAAACTTCAAGGACTCTCACGCAGTCAGGGTTCAGTGGAAAGCACCAGCTTGTGTTTTCAAGCCAGACATTTCTCAACATGTATATACTATAAGCAGGTGACATTTAAGCATTGTTTCATCTTTAATTTGAGTGTATCCTAAAGTAAATCCATTAAAAGACTTGCACCAAAGAGACCGAATGCAAAGTGTAACCTTTTGACACAACTCTAGAAGGTGCAGAGGCTTTTAAACCATTTTCAAAGACTACTTTTAGATTTTTACTTTGCTAAAGTCATTACATTTTCTTGCACTATTCAACTCTGCTGACTTGCTTTAACCTTCCTCGCCTTACCCATAACCATAATCAATGCTCTCTTACCCTCCTACTTAATGATGTCTTTGTTATAGCTCTCCTGTCCTCTTTACTTTGTTGGATAATGTTTATTATGCACATTTATCTTAGTTGTGCAGTACTTAATTTGTCTGTGTGACCCATGAAAACACATAATCACAGATCTGTTTTTAAGTGGTGGAGCATTGTTATATTTTATGTAGGTATTCAACTCATGCTTGAGCAAACTGCTGCCTTCAGAGATGATTTGTACTCTCTATAAATCCAGTAGCTATGAATAAAGCCATTACTTATATTTCAATGCGTACATTACGTGCTGAACTGTGTTGCAAGCTCCAATGAAAGGTTATCATTTAGTGATACCATGGGTTTTCCAGTAGAAAGGTAGTTTGACAGACAATAAACATAAATCATTGTTGGGGCTTATGCAGGTTAAAAGATGTATTGCACTAGAAGATAGAGCCGATATATTCTACAAACTCAGACGTGGAACATGGGTACATTTGGTTTAAGAAGATTAGAAAGGCAGATACAGTAGAAATATACAGCAACTGGAATCACTCTTGACAACTGTAGGAGTTTTCACAGCCAAATCCAACAGGATGGTCTTACAATTCACAGTTGATGTGTGGCACAGAGGAGTAAATCACACAAATACAACAATTCAACAATTCAGTGCAAAAGTAATTTACATCCATCTGGATCCTCCTTTGTCTTCTTTGTATATACACTATAGACCCATTATCTTGTCTGACATTTAGTCTGTCGACAGTATGTCGTAAATTATCTTTTTGATTTATACGACACCTTCTGCACGTTTGTCTGTCCTGGGAGAGAGATACTTCCTCTCTTGCTCTCCCAGAGGTTTCTTCCGGTATTTCTGTTACTCTGTTATCGAACCTTTTTGTTGTAAACCCCACCTTCTGTATTCAACTAGAGATTTGTTTCCGTGTCCTGGTTCCTGTTTTCCTGTGTCTGCAATTGTCCTGTCATTCTTCCTGTCTCAGAATCTAATTGGACAATTACATTTTCTGCGTAGATTACCTGCCCTGCCCTGTAAGTGTGGATTTTGATATTAAACTTCCTTATAAACTGGTACCTGATATCCATTGTGCTGCACTTGGGTCCTGACCAAGCGACAAACTCTGGGGAACAGCCGGGACGCCAATACGGAAGTGTCACACACTGCAGTTCATACATGGGCCGCTAGGGACTGGCTGCAGAAAGGAACAATTTCCATAGACCCCCATGTTAAAATGCCCAACTTTACAGCAGAAAAAAACATGTTTCTACCCATGGATGCAATAAATATTATTATCGATAGTTAGATTCCACCTTCATGATTATGAATCTGTGAGTGAATTGTTTTATAACACGACCCTTTTATTTATATTAGGTCTTAAATGTTTGCATAAATTAGGGCGTGGTCACTTTGATGGACACGTACATGCCTCACTGTCAGCTAACAGCAACTTGTCCACTCTGCTCGTCTACAACCATAGAGGCTACAACGTTATTTAGTCATAGTACTGTACTTGACCCTTTAGCTTTAGCCTTGTTCGTGGTGATTGTGCCTTTTAGGGAATATTGTTACAAATACCAGACAATTAAAATGTCGTGCTGTGCGCTTGAATGTACTAACAGAACTTCCAAGAAGTCTAAAATGATAATATTATACATGTAACCCCGTTCACAGGTGTTTGTGTGCTTGGTAGCTTATCTTGTTACTTATTACCTTTATGCATACATATACATTTTAGTTTATGATTCAGCCTTGGGTAAGAGTTTTATAGTCTATGGCTATGACGCCCATAATGCTAAAAGGGAGCAAATGTTAATGGGGGACACAATTATCCCAGTTGTGGCCACCGGAGCTACCGGAGCCGCAGGGGGCTAGCTAGCTCCAGCCGGCGTCCCGGAGCTAGCCCACTGCGGCTCCGTTAGGTCCGGGCGGTGGAGTCCGTCTTTTCTCAACGTGTGAATGACAAGTATTAAGAATAACAAAATATAGCTAATTCTCTTGCAGATTGTCTCATTTGATTATGAATGTAACGTGTATATAGGGGAACTACACTGTTAGCAGTAATTTGGTATGCATGTATTTCATGTTAGCTTAGCTTCTTAGCCTGAGCTAGCTCTGTTTACTTTCAGTTCGGAGGCAGCAGGTCCCGCCTCGGCTCTTTGCCCTTATTTGGAGCAGGCGGGATTAGACTCTGACGTCACAGTCGAGCCGTTAGTGGCCGACTCCGCCCACTAAGGGCTTCACGGCAACTCTGCAGAATCCTATGGGTGACGTCACGGACACTACATCCATTGACACAACCCTTTACAGTTGGACCCACTCTCAATCGATTTCAAATCCTTTTCAACCCATTATCTGATGAGCATTGTTGTAGACTAACTATCTGTTACCTGTTTGTCTCACACTGTTGTATAGTGTGAATATGTCAATGTGATTACACAATTAAAGGCCGTGAATCAAACAGTGTGCTCCAGTCTTTTATTTTCCCCTTGCTAGTTATCTGTCCTTGAGCTGTGAGGAAACATTTAACTGCTTGAAGATGCAACCTTGTTGAATAAATGTGATTTTCACACATTTGTTTCTTTTCACTGAGAAGTTATTTTCCGCTCAATGCATTCAGCAAGCTTATATCGATCTCCTTTATGCTCTGAAATGAGGGTTCAACACTTAATCTTGTATCACACATTTTTTCACAATATACAATTTATTACATTTGCTTCCTGTCCCTGTAAAAATTACCGCAGTCCCTCTCTTTACCACCGGCAAATGTTGTTATTGTGTGCGTCTCCCACTGTGACAGCAACATTCAGCCAAATAGTTTGGAATGATTCCCTTAAAGAGCCTGTGACAGCATCCCAACAACTGTTGTGCAATGAAATATTGGGCTACTAGTAATCTCGAACCGTCAGTTTAAAAAAGAAGGTGCGATACCGTTGCGATAAATATCAATAATTTCGAACATCTCGGGGAAATTCCTTCAACTCATTTTGAAGTTTTGGGGGAAGCCGGAAGTGACGTCAATGCGGGAACGCTTCACTGTGCGGCGAGAGAGCCAAACACGGACAAAGTGTGTTGTCATGCGTAGAAATTGTGAATTACTGAGTTTAGGCACGTTAATAACGTTTTAATGAAGTTGACTACAGTATATTCATATTTGTCAGTGCTTTGATGTCAATTCGGCAACATAAACATAAATGATCGTGGTGAAGATGATAATTACATTAGGATTAGAAATCGGTAGTGAGAGCTGCTGAATTTCCTCCCGTAGGATGTGATATAAAAACAAATCGATTATGTTTGTAGTTGTAAACTCAAGTGGATGAAACTACATTTATTAGTGCTTTCATGTCAATTCGGCGAACATATGATACATTAAATGATCGTGATGATGATTAAAAAGCGATTGTTTGAGCTGGTCTGCATTTCCTGATGAGAAAACAAACCGATGCTTTTTGTAGTTGTAGTACACCAACATGGATTAAACGTGTGGTTTTTTTACCACAATGTTGGGGAAATTAATGGATAAAATGCACGGATTATTATTATTATTCCCACTCCGATCGGGACACTAGGTCCACCGTTTCCCCGCAGCGAGGCTCCCCCCGTTGACAGTTTACGTGGGCAGGGTGCAGTGGCGGACTGGCCATCGGGACGAATCCCGATGGGCCGGTACCGAAGTGGGCCGGTCGGATAAGTCACTAGCACATCCATCCCCACTCCCAATTTACTAGCGGTACCGAAGTGGGCCGGTCGAGAGTCCCGGGCTGATTTGTAGTCCCAGTCCACCACTGGCTACATGACCGTATTATCGCCCATATTGACGCACCTCATTCCTAAACTTCTAACAGATACAACATAAACCGATCCTTCAGCCTCATATGAGCTCTCAGACACGTTCAAAATTAAACTGTCATCGCTGTCTGAGCTTGCTGCTGTGTGCGCCATCGTGCGTTGGCATGCAGAAGCTGGGATCCTGAACGGTGCAGCTGGAGCGCTGTGCCCGCAATGACGTCACACATAATTTGGCGGGACTGGAAGAATCCCCGAGAAGATCCAGAAAATGGTCAACATTGAAGGCAGATTAACGGTTATCAAAGTACAAATATCCAAAATCAGTTCAGTAACGATTTCAAGGGGACAATATTTACTCAAATTGATGGGTTTGGATGATGGGGGAAACTCGTGTCACAGGCTCTTTAAATCTTAAAGGAGGACACACAGTATCTCCATCCCCTCCCCGGGGTCTCTCCCTCTCATACACTTTGATGCTTTTAACACATAAATCCTCTGCCGCTTCTCCGTTCATCCCCAAGCTGTGTCAAGCAGCGCTCTGTTGCCATTTGAGTTCCTTCATTTCTTTGTGGCAGTCTCCCAACATTGGCACTGGGAGACTGTGGGCCTGGTGTGAGTTTGTTAATTGCGACGCTTTATGACTTGTTAATGTGTTGGGAGGCTGAGCGGCTTGGAGTGGTTTCTTAATGGGAGCTAATCAAAGCGGTGGGAAGCAGGGAGCAGGAGGGAGGAAATAGACAGATAACAGGAACAAGACGGAGAGGGAGCTGCATGCTTCCACTGCTCAGTTTGCAGTTTATTAGGTGGTTAAAACGAATGCAGACTAATGCAACAGTCCTGCAATAAAGCCCTACATTCATGAATTGTATACTCCATTTGTTTTTAAGAGGTGTTGATTAAACTGTGTGCTCGTTTTGCAGGCTGCAGTTTGTGGTGCATTATACTGAAAGGTGTTTTTATTGTGTCCATCTGATTTATATCAATGAAGATGGGCTGCGTTACAGAAATGCCCTCCTGCATGAAGACACAAACAAATCACGCTATAAAGGACGAAGCATAATCGTTTTCAACCTCATTCATATAAATACTTGGGTGTAATAAAAGACCAGCTGTACTATCATGGAAAGGCCACATTGAATATATCCGCAAAAAAACAATACAAAATAATTGATTTTCTCCACCGGATTAGGTCTTTTCAGCGCCATATAGACTGAGAGTTACGACATCTCCGTTCACTCCAATGGACCACTTTTTTACAGCAATGGCGGATCGTGGAGCCTCTCAATCGTTCCCTGGAAGTTAGCGCCAAGGCTAGCAGAGCTGTGGAGTTGCAGCATAATACACCGTTCATGACGGACTTTTAAAGGTAAGAAGAAGTTTAAAGATTTATATTGCGGATATTATCAGTACATCTGATTCAAATTAACATGTGTATTAAAGGATGTCAGTGGATTATCCCTAAATTAGTAGATTTAGGGAATGTTTACAGATAACAGATTAAGCTAGCATACCGAAGCAAGTTAGCAACACACGTTGAACAGCCTTTTAATTGTAAATTCCGTTCTCTTAATGTCATTTCGTTCAACGTTGTTGAATTAGAGAAGAGGGGCTTCTAAACGGGATTGTATGCGGGGGTGGAGGGAGTTAAATATTAGATAAATATAACTTTGGTGCGTGTAAGAGTGAGTGTTTTTAGCAGAGCCATATTTTGTCCTGTCTGTATAATGTTGCAGCTCAGCTGATTTTGGATTGATGGCAAAGGGAGAGGGACTTAAGTGAGAGTGAAAACACAAGGTAAGTTTAATACTAATGTTTTATATAAGTAAGCATACTAAACATGTATTATATCACTGTATTATATAAGTAATCTTGTTAGTAACCTACTGTATGGCAGGTGGAGGGGCAGTGATGTTACAGGTGGAGGAGCAAGACTGCAAACTCACAAGACAGAGAAATCAAAGTTTGTTCTCCAGAGAAGAGGTTGATTTCACTTCAATTTTTTATTTCATATTTTCTAAAGATGTGGAAATGGCAACAAAAAAAAAACTTGAGAGCTGTAACCAAGACAACTGTAACAACATGAGTAGAGAGCCACCAAGGTTTTTCAAGTCCCTCTCTTACTCCATGTTGCCAACCCAAACTTCCAGATACATGACAGGGCACCTTGCTTGTTTTTGTTGTTTGCGCTCCTCTGGCGAGAGACAGCAAGCGCATTTCGTGGCATCTGCAGGCAGTGGCAAGTCCTTCCGGCATATGCCACAGAGGCCGCTACTCTGTGGTAGCTGTGGCAAGTCCTTCCGGCATATGCCACAGATGCCACAACTTGCCGAGGCATCTGCTGCTGCTCAACGGGAGTTGCCACAAGATGCCAGAGTAAGAGAAGGTTTACTGTAGCTGCCACTCATTTTCATCATTTCTATTAAATTTTACTTGAAGCATGGTTTGCTAAAATAAACAAACGTGCTATATTTATGATGAAATATTGGCGAGTGAGGGTTGCAACGCCCTTGGCAATTGTCGCTTCTTAAGGGGAGTTTCCACTGCTTGCTACGATAAACCAGGTATATGACTAGTAAAGACAAATAATTAACAAATACATATCTGTATGGACACAGCAACTTGTACACTGGTGTTATTAGTAGTGCTGTAGCGACGCGTCGACGACGTCGACTTCAAAATATCGTCGACGACATATTTCGCAATCGCACTTCAAACACAATGGAGACTGAAACGGCTACCACCTCCTCTTCACAGGATTGCGCACGAAGCCCTCAAACGAAAACATCTCGCCCTAGGTCTTCAAAAGCATGGGAATATTTTAAAGTTAGTCCAAAACGCAAAGATATTGTCATTTGCAGTCTTTGCCAAATGGAGTTGGCATATCACATAAGCTAGCTGGACGCTACGGAGCCCAGCTATCCGCCCTCTGAAGCTTTTAGTGCCGACAGGGGGAGAAGAATATCCCGCTAACGCTGTGTGTGTGTGTTTCACATTAGCGGGACACTATGGAGCTCAGGTATCCACCATCTGAAGCTTTTAGGGCCGACAGGGGAGAGGAGAATACAACGATGTGTGTATTTATCGCTAAGCTAGCTGGACGCTACGGTTCAGGTATCCGTCCTCTTTATTGCGGACAGGTTGAGGAGGATGTCCCGCTCCTGTGTGTGTGTGTGTGTGTGTGTGTGTGTGTGTGTGTGTGTGTGTGTGTGTGTGCGTGTGTGTGTGTGTGTGTGTGGTGTGTGTGTGTGTGTGTGTGTGTGTGTGTGTGTGTGTGCGTGCGTGCGTGCGTGCGTGCGTGTGTGTGGGTGTGTGTGTGTGTGTGTGTGTGTGTGTGTGTGTGTGTGTGTGTGTGTGTGTGTGTGTGTGTGTGTGTCGGAGCTCAGGCTCTGATTACAGTAGCTACACTGTAGGAAACAGTTCTGAACTGTTTCCGCCAGTTCTTTAAGTTCGTCGTTCGCGAACAGCTTCTCTTTAGCGGCGACTCAAACAAACGAATCGTTTTGTGGGAGGAATCAGTTCATCTCGTTCACTTCAAAGATTCGTTCAAAAAGAACGAATCGTTCGCGAACGACCCATCACTAGTTGTCGTAACTCTTCTATTATATGGCTCTGGGTCTTTTGGGGTGATGGTATATTGTACATATAGGCTACCATCATGGTATATATTGTACGAAGAGGAATAGGGCCACATATGAATTTATTTTCAAGATCTGACCAATAGTGTTGTGTTTATTATAAATCTGAGACAAAAGTCAGAACTCAGAATTCTGACTTTTTTCAGAATGTGTGGCCCTGACCCGTCCACACAGCGGCGTGCGTTGACGCTTGGAGGTGGGCGTATCTGAAGCTTGGGGATTTTTTGCGAGCAACGCGACCAACAACCAATCACATGAATCTCCCGCCCCCGACATACAGTCGGCGTCGCGTCACAGTTGGGGGCGGGACATTTCGAGGGGGAAAACAATCCTTTCCCCCTCGCCCGGAGCACTGTAAGCGAGCGGATTTTAAATGTTAAACAAACATATCATACATTGATTCATTGCAGCCCATTGACAGGGATAGATACCTTAAAATGTTTTATTTAATAGGATCGGATTCTTGTCCATATCTTATTAAAGAGTGGACGAATGATCCGACTGAATGGCCTGAAGTTTCATTCCCTGATATCTTCTGATACCTGGTTGAATCACCCGGTAAGCGGCAAAATCACGTTAACTGATTAATTAAACCTCACATAATTGATATGTCTGACAAGGAAATTAGCACGTTTTAGTGCATTTGTTCATCACACAATGGTTGTTATTGCACAATAGCCATCATGAGCTGCATATACATATTGGTTATTGATGACTCGGTACGTTATATCACGCAGGGATTTACACACACAGCAGCCTAAAGAACTATAACTGCCTGATATTCAGAGTACAAAGAGATGAGGACTTCATCAGTGGTGCCATTAATGTGATGCAAACATTTTGGTCACAACACATACTACACAAACTTCGAGAGCTGAAAGATGCACAAGTAGGTGGTTGCATTTCCTATCAGTGTAAAAATGGCAACAAATAAGTCACTGTGACAGAGTTACATATTTATTTATACCAATTCATTTTGAAGCATATTATAGCTATTTCATTCAGTATCAACATAGACTACTAGACTATATGTACAAAATCACATATCACAAAGCCTATACATTTATTTACAACATGAAAACATACATAGGCTACAAATAGAATGAATAATGGGCTGTACAATATTGGAGGAAACTGATGTTGCTATGTAATTCATCTCCGTAACATCGCTGTGATATGAAAAAAAACACAGAATTTAATACTAGTTCGGGGCAGTTTTTATTTACAACCCAGGCCTGCATGGTTTGAAATATACTGTATTGTATGGCCCTGATTTACTTTAGTAAAATAAGCAAATTGTGTTTGTCTATACTTGTGACTTTGATACTAATCAGATAATAATTGTTGATATTGTGATGTTGATCAAATTGTTCTTGTGTTCTTTTCAAAGGGGGTGTACTCATTTATGATAAGCACTGTATATGTTTCTGCTAAGTAGGCAGAACACAGTCCAGTCGAAAGCAGCACAGGGAGCGACCCATCAGGCAACACAAGTGGCAGCAGAACACCAGGCATCAGAGGCAGAGCGTCAGGCACCAGAGGCAGGGTGACAGGGTGTGCAGCAGCAGAGCAGCACTGAGATAAGTTCAGGGACCTGTGGAAAGACAAACAACAGGTGGTTTTGATTAGAAAGATCCATTATGTCTCAACTGAAACCTGCTAAATGGCACAATTGGAACAATAATGACTTATTTTTTGTATAAAAAAGTTGCATAAAATATTGTTCTCTGATGCTCATTATTAAATTACTGCACATTGATTTTGTTCTTACTCTCAGATTCTGTAACGGTTGTACATGACACTGCCAGACAAGTTCATTAGTGCTACACAGACATGCACAATCCTATCCATCATGGCCTCTTCTCTCTTCTGTCTTTCATCCTGCAGTCTCTTCACCAGGCGCAGAGGAAGTGGGCCATCCAGAATGTGGTCCCGGCTCTTCAGGGCCCCAATGACTCTCTGCAGACCACATGTCACATGTTTTTAAAATGCTGTTTATCTTCATTGTTATGTTCGAGTTTCACAGGAGTAGCACAGTTGACCGTTATATCATATCGTCAGTGCATTGTGTCCTAGAATTAGTGTTTATTTTTCATGTTAAAGTGAAGAAAGATCCCTGTTAACTTCTTGTTATCCTGTTCTCTTGATATTGCACTAAATGTGAACAACAGTTCAATGTATTTAAATATAGAATAACATGTTTTTAAGATAAAATGTTATCCTAAGACACCCTACAAAGTAGGGATTACACATGTACTCGTTGATCTGATTAATTGAATAACGTCTCAGCACTTGTTAACCCGGATCTGTTACAGTAATTCATCTAGTTAGGGAAATGTGAACCACGTCAGCGGCAAACAGCAACAGTGATTTGATGATGCAGTACACTCTGAATACCAAAAACATTAAAATGTACATACTGTATGCATCTGACTGCTGACTCTATACTTACCAATGTGAATTCTGATGTTCGAAGTCACACGAGAATTTGCAACATCTTCGGCTGACAGTTGTTTTCGGCCCCTCGTGAAAGACGGTGTGATGAGCTGTGCACCCAGAACAGCAAAGTCATCCTTCAAAGCCCCTGTCGGCTAAAATCTGAAATAAACATAACAAATACTTAAAAACACTACTTTACTTCAACAGCAACTCAAAAATGGTAACTATGGGTAAATAATAAATTCACAAATAAGAGTTAAATTAGAAAAAAAAAACAGTTCAATTGTTACCTGATCTCCTGCATGGTGGAACTTCTGAGATAAGAAGTCTGAGTTCCTTACAATATGCACATCTGGAGCCCTCCCTCCCCAGCCTTTGGAGAGATATGTGATTGAGCCAGATGGGTGACATGCAATGAAATACTTCACTGTTGTCCAGTTTTTGTATTTTGAGTAGGTGACATTTTGGCGTACATCAAATCCAACCATCGGGAGAACACATCCAGGAAAGTGCTATGTGCCAGGTCAAATATTCCACACATCATATCGGTTGAGGGGTTCTGCCGCAGTTTCACCAGAGTAATAAAGAGCTGGTCTTGTGTTGACATCTTGGATGTTTTCTGTGACTTAACAAACTGTACCAGGTACTGATGAAGAGTGTCAAATACTGTCCATGACAGGCCTGTCATGACTTTACATTTAGTGTCATTTTCTCTCACAGTGTTTACCGAAATGTTCAACGTCTCCAATTCTCTGATGGCTTCAGCTCGCTCCTTCATGGCCTCATCTCTTTCTCTTCTTAAATTATACAATTCTTCATAAAGTTGTTTTCTCTCTAACTCCTGAAGAGGAATGGGAGCTTCTGATGTTGAGGATTCTGGTGCCGGGGCTTCTGGTGCTGGGCCCTCTGATGTTGGGGATTCTGGTTGGGCAGACTGAACACCCTCACGCTTCCTCCTTCTCTCCAGCCTCTGAAGTACTGACCTGGGAGACTTTGTCTTTTTATGTGGGAACAGCGAGGGTGTGTAGTCTGGGTGGGCTTTGTCCTCGTATTTTAAGCCTAGTTTAAGACAGTTCACAAACAAAATGAGAAGGGGGTGAAATACATTTTAACTGCAGAAAGCTCGGAAGCTACCACCAGTGTTGTTAGCATAGCTGTGTTTTTGTATACTCAAGTAAGGTAGCCTGCATAACGTAGTAGTTAGTTAACTTCTCTTAAAACTAGTAATTGAACATTCATGTTAACTACGAAACAATTAACACTGTTATTGTGTGAATAACGTTGTCATACCTGTAATGAAGTGCTGACTACAGACGTACACATGTTTGGATTTTGGATCCCACAGGTGGCCAAACTCATCCTCCCGACGGATCGCTTGAATCAATCAATCAATCAATGTTTATTTATATAGCCCAATATCACAAATGTTACATTTGTCTCAGTGGTCTTCACAGTTTATACAGAATATCAGTATGACAATACGACACCCTCTGTCCTTAGACCCTCACATCGTACAAGGAAAAACTTCCAAAGAAAACCCAGTTTAAAGGGAAAAATGGGAGAAACCTCAGGGAGAGCCACAGAGGAGGGATCCCTCTCCCAGGACGGACAGACGTGCAATAGATGCCGTGTGTAAATTGAAAAGATAATACATTTGCAACATAGGTAGTCCAAATGTTTGGAAATGCATGTGTGTATAATAGGAAGATGAATCCACGAGGATATCCATCCAGGACCACAGCCACCGGGTTCTTCTCCTGGGCTCTGTGCTCCCGTTGGGCAAAATATTAAATTTTAGATTTGGATTTTTAAGCTTGTTAGTTGTACAAAAGGGCACACAGCAGCTCCTGGGCATTGTGGAAGCCGGTTTGTTTTCCCCCTCAGCGCGAACCGGATGTGACGTTTTATGGGCGTTCCCTCGCTTGCCGACTGTATCTATGGCAATGTTAAAACGAAGTAAACTGGATATAAAATCCCCAAACAACCCTAACCTACCAGTTTCACCCACTGTCTCTGCCTCCTCCCTCCATGCCTCGCTCCTCCGGTTTGTATCCCAGTAGATGAACAGAGACTGATCATTCAGCACCGGGTGATTCACTACCGCTATAATGAATTTTCCCTCCATTTTTTGGAATATGAGGAAATGACCTGCGTAGTCTCTCCCAGCATACACGCAGTTTGATTGGCTTGCGCTTGTACTGGTAAATTTGCATACACGGGATTTCATTGGCTGACGCTTCTGCCGAGGCGCCAAAAGTTGAACATTGTTCAACTTTTGAAGCGAGCAACGCCAGCAAGCAACGCTCTACGTCGCTTCCCAAAATGCAGTTCGGCTAAAAGTGACGTCACCCCATTCAAAGTGAATGGGCATCAAATCATATGCCAGTACAAGCTCTAGCCAATCAAACCGCTGCTTGTGTGTCAGGGGCTTGAGATTCATGTGATTGGTTATTGGTCGAGCTTCAGACACGCCCAGCTCCAAGCTTTTTTTGAAGCTGTAGTGTGGACGGGCCGTAATTCTCTTACGTACAATTGCAATACGACATGGTGCAAGTGTTTTCTCCACCTTTTTAATAGTCAAAACTGCTCTACCAATTGTAAATCTGCTCAGAGATTGTTATTTAACCTTTTAAGAAACTTTATGAACAGCGGATTTGAATTGTTACCATTAAATCAGACATAACATTATATGTCACTTGTTAGATGCTTTTATCCAAAGTGTCTTACACTCAATACTGTGAGCAATCCCACAGGAGCAATTGTGGGTGAAGTGTCTTGCCCAAGGACACAACCATGCTGACTGCAGTGGGATTCGAACCTGTGACCCCTGATCAGAACACCAAAGCACAACACACTGCACCACACGCCACCCTGTGACATAAATGGTCCCCAGTTTAATAAGGTGAGACAGAAGCACTCTTTCGTGCAACCTACAATTTAATACAGACTACAGTAGAGGGTCTTGAACAAATTGCCCTCAGTGATTGTAATGATATGTTAATATATGTTCTCTTGCTTCTAAAACATTTGTACTTGTTCACATCGCAGATGGAGCTGCTTTAATGCAAGAACAAATGTCTTTATAAATATTTATATTGTGTTGTATCGTTATTTTCCAATGATTTCCTCTTTTGTTTTGTGAATAGATGAGCTACCCATACTGAAACCTATCCTCTTCATGCTGACAAAACATGTGCCTTGTTTCCCTTCTGGATGAAGATTTAGCACTTCACATTAGCTCTAACAACAGTTTGAAATATGAATGCATGATCGCCCTGCAGGGGAAATAATAAACACGCTGTTCTTCCTCTTTCCTCAGCCAACACTAGATGTCCCTCTGAGCATTTGATAAAACCGAGACAGCTCCAGCTCTGGGCGTTTCACTCACAAAAGCATCATTTAGATAATAAACATGGATTTTATCAAGCCTTCAAGAGAGGATGTAAATGAAACGATACACAGAGAAGGAAGCGTCCAGACATTGCCAAAGGGAACTAAAATATCCGGCTAAATGCAGGAGTGCAAGAGTACATCTTGTAGAGAAAGTATGAGCTCTGAAAACAAAACCCTGTGTATTGTGGGTCAGCTGATCCAGACAGAGGATTACACCGTGAAGCTTGAGGGGTGTAATGTCTCAGATCTCACATCAGCTCGCCCTAAAGTGGATTATGAAGCTGATATTGGTGTCAGGCGTTTACTGCTAGGCGAGAGATGGGAAAAGAAAAAAAAGGTGGCCGGGGTAATCTGCTGGTAGACAGAGGAAGAGACGTCGATTGGCTGATGTGGGATAAACGTACAGCTCGCCTGGAGTTAGACTTAAGATCAGCGTGGTGAAGCAAAAACTGTGATAGTGTGATACTGTAGAGGCTGCTGTGAGGAAGAAAGGTTTTCACAGGAGGGTGAAGCTGTGATTACAGAGGGATTGCAGGTTAAATCCCAGGGAATCACAGGCATCTGTGCAGGTGGTTTATTGAGGTTTTACTTTCATGGGTGTGAGGAAACAATCAAGATGGGGTTGGGGGAAAAATCAAGAGCGGGATTGACACATCTGTGCAGGGACTTTGGGCTGGAAGGAGGAAAGAGAGTGTGCTGTAAAGGTGCCAGATGACATTCCCTTTTGACTTCATGGTAGTTAATTAAGTCCAAAAGCATTAACATCACATCCTCTGAATGTCCACATCGCTCCATCTTCTATAAAGTGCTCATATTAATTCATGTTATTTATAAAAGTGTCTAAATGGTCTATCGTGTCTTTATTTAATAACAGCTCAAAAGTGTATTCAATGTTTATTCTCTCTATAGTATACATAAATATAATATACTATACTTTATCTTTTGTATACGTCATAATTGAATACTTATATTATACACACATATATCTCTCATTGTCTTAGTACTTGTATTGCAACGACAATAAAGTAACTAATGTAATCTGATTTAAATCTTACGACAAGATACGATATACTTTATTGTCCCTGTAAGGACATTTGTTCTGGACTCCGTCCTGCAGTTCCGCATACATGTACATATACAAACATAGTAGACATTGAATTGAATTGATTTATTTAAAACAAGGGACAGTGTACATTAATCAACATATTAAAAACATGTAAAAGTACTCGAATTAGCCAAAAGGCTAGTTTTCATCGATAGTCCCTTTGCCAGATGGTGATAGACATCCTAAAAGCAATAATAAAAATACCACAACATTGTTATACCATTGTACACATTTACAATAGATGACATCACTGAATACAGATAAAAGCAAGTCATGATAATAAATAAATAAAACATTTACAATACACACTCATACACACACCTACACCCACACATCAGTGCTGACACTGTTAAGAGACATACACATATCATCAGGCATACACCGTTTGAACAAACACAATACACAGACGCACATACTGACAATGGCGACCTATTGCACAACCCTCAGGGCCAACATTTAAAAAGTACATTTGATTACATTTGATTACATTTCATTTCATTTCATGTTAAGAGGCTTAATGCACATCGGTAGGAATGAGTGCTTATAGCGGTTCAGCCTGCTCTTGGGAACCCTGAATCTTCTTCCAGAAGGTAGGACCTGGAATTCTGGGTGGAGTATGTGGATGGGATCAGACACCATTTTGTTTGCCTGTCTGATAATGGACTGCTCGCATATGTTTTGGAGAGATGGGTGTTTTTTAACCCCCATAATTTTCATAGTCTGTACCAGGCGAGCGATCTGTGACTTCGACTGCACTGTCAAGTCACCAGGCAGTGATACCATACCTCAGGATGCTCTCCAACACTGCATGATAGAACAGTAACATGCACTTCTGGTCCACTCCGATTGAAATCTTCTGATGAACTTAGACACATTTCACCACCAAGTCTCATCAGTTCATTAGCATATTCCTCCCATCACTTGTTTTCATTTGCAACACTACATCGTGGTGGATGAGGCTACTTTAGTTTGAAATGACAAAGTGATGAAATAAATGCTTGCTTTATTTACAGTTTGCTCATAGATACACTTGAATGTGGAATTATGTTACACTTCAGTAAAGGAGGCATTGAGACGTTAAAACAGAGATTGTGTGTTCAGAAGAATATCATAATAAAAGATGTGGCAATAAAAGCAACGTTTTCTGCTCAGTCCCACAATAAGGAATCTTGGAGAAAACAGTAACGCAAGAAATGTCACCATACGTCTACGGTCTTCTTCGATACATCTTAGAATTGATTGGGAAAGAAAAGCCACTACATTTTTATGTGCAGTCTTTTCAAACCATCGGTAAGAATGCATTCCAGTATATGGCTGTTCCAGGGCCATTTAGCACTTAGGAGAAGACATGAATGCAGGTTTTTCCGACTGATAAAACAAGATTTAATTTTAAACTTTTGATGTTCTGTTCACAGTCAGAAACCGTAACAAGATAACGCCCTGGAATCTGACCGAGGTTTGACATTTACAGCCAAATATCACCCAACAACAGCTTTGTAGATTCAGGTGTTTCAGACTCTTTCTAAAAGAATGACTTGCTGCCAGATGCCAGAACAATGATAAGCCAAAAAATAAGCAATATTTAAAAAAGGTCCTGCCTGACTCTCATCATACTTCCCTGATGGCTCCCACAGGATTGTTGACATCCTCGTGGATTCATCTTCTTATTATACACACATGCATTTCCAAACATTTGGTCTACCTATGTTGTAAAATGTATTATCTCTTCGATTTACACACGGCATCTATTGCACGTCTGTCCGTCCTGGGAAAGGGATCCCTCCTCTGTTGCTCTCCCTGAGGTTTCTCCCATGTTCCCTTTAAACTGTGGGTTTTCTCCGGAAGTTTTTCCTTGTACGATGTGAGGGTCTAAGGACAGAGGGTCTAAGGACAGAGGGTGTCGTATTGTCATACTGATATTCTGTACACACTGTGAAGACCACTGAGACAAATGTAACATTCGTGATATTGGGCTATATAAATAAACATTGATTGATATAATGCTCATTTTCAGGTTCATATTTGTATTTGTGGCCTCTGACATGTCTCCATTCTTTAATGTTCAAAAAGCTCTTTATTTTGCTCATACTGCCTGTGCTGCAGCACCTCTTTTCACCCTCTGTCTGAAACCAGAGCCCAGTCTGCTCTGATTGGTTAGCTGGCCGGCTCTGTTGTAGTCAACCGCTTAGAGATGTCCCGCCCCTTAGACTATCACTACATGTGTAGGGTGGCCAATAGAAGCACGAGTGTCACCATGTTAAACAAAGGGGTCCAATTGAGGGCGTTGCAGGCAGGGGGGCAGTGTCTTGGAGAGAAACTCCCTCTGGAGGTGGTGCTTTAACGAAAACTTTGGGGATGTGCAACACTAAAGCAGAATGTCACCTGACATAAAAATGCCCTTTATAATATATATTAAGGGTATCATTTGGTCTGAATCTAATTTTAAGACCTTTTACAGTTTAAATGTTGCATACATTAAATCAGGGACCATATTCCAGCTAAGAACACTGCTCACTCTGCACAGAGAGTGGAGGATTTGAGGATTAATGGGTGCAGAATGTTTTTTTTGCGCAATGGGCCTCCTATAAGGTTAATCCAGCCATAGACAGCCAGGTGTAAGTTCTCATCCAAAGAGCAAGTCTGCATATTTCAAGGTGTGAAAGGACAGAAATTGTGAATTAAAAAGCCACAGTGGCTTTTTTTTTTTTTTTTAAACTGGCTCCTCCTTCGCGTCGAAGGGAGCCAGTTGAGGTGGTTCGGGCACCTAGTTAGGATGCCACCTGGGCGCCTCCCTAGGGAGGTGTTCCAGGCAGGTCCAGCTGGGAAGAGACCAAGGGGTAGACCTAGGACCAGGCGGAGGGATTATATCTCTTCGCTGGCCTGGGAGCGCCTTGGGACCCCCCAGTCAGAGCTGGTTGATGTCGCCAGGGAAAGGAACGTTTGGGGCTCTCTGCTGGAACTGCTACCCCCGCGACCCGACCACGGATAAGCGGGAGAAGATGGATGGATGGAAAAAAGTACTCAGACCCCATTAAAATATCTAAAACAACAACAACAACAACAACAACAACAACAACAATGTTTTAAAAAGTCCTGCAAAAACATAAAAGTAACCATATAAAAAGAATGTGATGGCCCCTGTGAATAATATATAAACCTATATTATATTGTTGGAATGTAAATGTGATGCATGAAGGTTTAGTTAGCATGTAATGTTGTAGCTGATCAACATGTAGGGCTTCGACACACATTCAACAAATACAAACTGCATGTTAATACATCACAAGTTTCCAAAGCATCCCCAAGTTCATCATCACCAGTTGTGTAGGTAAATGACTCCAATCCTCATGATATTTGGCCGAGTTCTGTTTTAAAAAAGACAAAGCATGGAAACAACTCTCAGTCAGCGACCATCAGCTTTATTACATCCTTCCTACAAAGAGAGATCAAGCGTCCTGTTTGTAATGGACTTCAATCATTCGCCTGGCGTTTAGTCACTCTTTGAGAACACTTCTCATTACAAATAGAAACATCATCAACTCGACCTCAGCTCACTTCTCTCCCGAAAGAAAAAGCAAATTAGACAAGCCCTGTCAGCACTTCTGTTGCTTGTTTTGTTTTTGAGCAAGTAACAGAAGTAAGTTATTTAGGGTTCCCTCGTAGCATCCAGACTGAACAGCAAGGGCTGTCATGTTCGCTTGCTCTGCATAATAAGATCTGATCACAATATGGACAGGAGGCAGGCATGCATATAAATCATAGATGTAAAGGCGTGATTGGATTGTTCATTAGCTGCGCAGGAAATCTAAATTCATTGCGCTGCGTGATGAAAACCAGGTCTTCAGGTCATGATGAATAACCTGTCAAATCAAATCTAATTTACAAAAATCCAGATTTTAAATGATAATCTAAAGCAGGGGGGTCAAACTCAAATACACAGTGGGCCAAAATTAAAAAAAGGGTACTAGTCGAGGGCCGGACTGGTTCAATGTTTATTACAAAACGTATTGAAATGAACTCATTGCACATATTAAACCTGGAATTAACAAAGCTTAAATTATTGCCTATAAAAACAACATGAAATAATCAGTTGCATTAATTTCTTATGGCTATATCTGCAGCTTCACACATCACATTTCTCCACAGGCCAACAACAGAAGGAAACATCCATTAAACTCAGTGTGCTGCTCTGATGCTAGCTCAAGCAGATACTTGGCATCTCATCTCGGGTGCAAGGTCATCAATGTTTGGGCTCAGGCTCTGAGCGGAGGAGACCCTCAGGATGGAGTGAAGGTGTGCGTGCAATATACCGGCGGGCCAGATCTAATAGTAATTAGAAATTATCCTGCGCGCCGAAATTAAATCCACCAAGGGCCTGATTTGGCCCCGGGCTAAAGGCTTTAAATATGACTCAAAAATGTGTTTTTAATTAGTCATATGTCCGTGCTAACAAAACACATAAGTTATGCTGCTGTGACAAAAACAATTTCCCAAATTGGGATCAATAAAGTACTATCTTATCTTATCTTATAGTTTCAATCTTCTTACGTTTTTAAGCTTACTTTTTTTCATGACCCTTATTCCAACCCAGTCTCATGGCATTTCGTGTTCACCAACACGATTTGCCCCTTTTTTTCGTGTTGCACAGCACGATTTGAAAAGCAATGTATTTCTACTGGTAATGTGTTTCGTGCCTGCAGCACGTCTTTTTCTCCGGTCGGGTCGTAGAAGACCGGAAGCTGTGTGGTTCATAAAAACATGTTCTTACTCAATATCAAGCCACAATTATTGCTTTTATTTTAAATCGTATAATTTCGGACTTTTGTTGCCGTCTGTGAGGAAAATAAATGGGGCTCAGAGCCTCAGAATACTGAAATCTGTATTTTTAAATATTTTTTTCCTTCTAATTTGTTATTCTTTTCAAAATAACACACTGTTATTTACTCACCAATAACATACAATTATCCTTGCTTTTATTTATTGGTTTAATTCCATAATCTCGGGCTTTTTTGGCGTCCGTCAGGAACTGAATTTCAAAATAAAAATAACCGGAAACAGACGTAGGCCTATAAGGGACATTTCGAGCATCATTGTGATTGTCAACATTTCTGAGTTTAGGATGGCCGAAGACACTACACTACCCATAATCCCCAGCTATCGTTTAGGACTACAGTTCCCGTAAGGTTGCAGAGCGTCAAACAGCTGTGTGAAATGGAACGAAACCACGCCAGACTATCCAAAACTGGAATCGAACGCCCCCCCAGAACTACACATGCTGGCTATTGTGTGTCGCAAAATGTTCTATGGGACGTCTCTACTGAAAGTTTTCGTTTTTCCCACAATTAGAAGTTGCCATTATTAAACACATTGGTGTTATCAAATGTAAAACATATAATTAATAAATGGGTGAAAATCGCTTGTGTCCATAATGCGCAGCATTAATATATACCCACATGACAGCTCATTGTTACTTTGTAATTCTACTCCACGACAATTCAGAGGTTAACCTGGTATTTTTACTCCACTGCATTTATTTGAGTTACTTTGCAGATTCTGATTAATTATGTGAAATATAAACAACCCTTAAATCAGACTTTAGTTACACCTGAGTAAAATTCAGGTGAGGTGATTGTCAAGTGCCAACAACCAGGAGAGATATTTGATAGTTGGTGCTTGAGAAGACTAAACATGTATCTGCAATTGACATGAATGGAAACAAGTAATAAAGTATATTCATTACTCGTTATTCTCTACTAATAGTTAATTAAAGACTGTATATTATGGCTATTTTGCACATCCCTTTCAAGATTTTCAAAGGTTTATTGACATATCATACACAACTACGGTGTAGTTATGCAATGAATGAAAAACTTGGGTCACAGGTTCCTCAACAGTGCATTACAAGACATCTATCAATATGTGTGTACCTCCACCATTACACTGTCATATTCTGCACATTTCTTATTCTATCTACATACATAAGAGTATAATTAATGTGTATAATATCAGTTAAAATAAGTGCTTCAACATAGTTAACATTGCAGGAAAGCAATATATTAGACGTTAATTACTTTGTCAGGCTTAATATTTAATATTTAATGTTTAAATAAAGGTTAATCCGTTTTTCTGTTTTGCACCTCCTCCTATTAATATCTGTGTACATCCTGCACTAAACTGTTTTATTGTAGAGATCACTTATAGTATCTTCTTGATTTTTTATATTCTATATTTCTATATTTATACTTTCCCCCTATGAAAGTATGTACTCTTAATATTTTTGTAATCAAATATAACACATAAAAACAATAATTCAATAATGTGCTTTAACCACTAGGAGGTGCACACAAGGTACACACAGCCATAATAATAATAACTGTATTATTAGTGTGTATGTACATCATCTGAAGATGTATAGTTGTATGCATGCTTTCACATCATTTTACAGCATATTGCTATACTATTTCAGACTCAGTATTTACATTCTTACATTCAAAGAAAATCAGTAATATCTTTGAAAACTACAGTCCTTTTCTATCAGCTGTGCACCGTTATGGTGTAAATATAACCCATCTATGAATTAGATCAAATGTAAAAGTCAGCCGAATTAGTGTTGATACTGCAAGGAGACGTATTGTGTGAAGAGAAATTGAAGATGTTGTTTAATTGTTGATATATTTATGATCCACGTCAAGTATTCAGTTTCGGCGCCATTTCTTCCAGTTTTTCCAAAGGTCTTCTCATCAGGGCTCTCTAAATAAAGAACTACGGCAGATCTGTGATATGTAATGCAGCCGAACCGTGTATTACAATGCCGTTATGTGATGACTTTCAAAGAGAAAAGCAAGAGCACTCGGAATTAAGTATTATATTATACTTTTAAAATGTTTTCCGGATTTCATATAATATAAACACCAAATCCCAGCATGCATTGCGGCTAACACATCCAATCAGCGAGCTTAAAACCGTAGCTGAGGATCTTGGGTAATCGCTCGAAATGACTACGTCTGTTTCCGGTTATATTTATTTTGAAATTCAGTTCCTGACGGACGCCAAAAAAGCCCGAGATTATGGAATTAAACCAATAAATAAAAGCAAGGATAATTGTGTGTTATTGGTGAGTAAATAACAGTGTGTTATTTTGAAAAGAATAACAAATTAGAAGGAAAAAAAGATTTAAAAAATACAGATTTCAGTATCCTGAGGCTCTGAGCCCCATTTATTTTCCTCACAGACGACAACAAAAGTCCGAAATTATACGATTTAAAATAAAAGCAATAACTGTGGCTTGATATTGAGTAAGAACATGTTTTTATGAACCACACAGCTTCCGGTCTTCCACGACCCGACCGGAGAAAAAGACGTGCTGCAGCCTGCAGGCACGAAACACATTACCAGTAGAAATACATTGCTTTTAAAATCGTGCTGTGCAACATGAAAAAAAGGGGCAAATGGTGATGGTGAACACGAATCAATAGATTAAAAATCGTGTTGGTGAACACGAAATGCCGTGAGACTGGGTTGCTTATTCTGACCGTCTCTTTTATGCTACAATCTTGAGACCCTGCCTTGTGTTTCGTTTGCATCATAACTGACGTTTTTATTTCTGCTGCTGTGTGTGTTGATTTAGGAGACTTTCTGCATTTCATATGTGCTGTTATTAAGAGTAATGATTTAGCATATCTCTGAGGTTGTTTGTGTGGCATCTTGGGGCATTTACTTTTGGATTATATGGGTTTATACTCCTGTATTTATAGTCCACGCTAAACACACGACACAAACTAGGGAGAGGTGCTTATAGCCTACTTGTCTTTTACTGTTTGTGTAGTGGTATATATTTATAACTGTGACTTCTTCTGTTCTCCTCTGGTTATAGAGAAAGCTTTTCCAGTTGCAAGTATTTACTTACCCAAACTTTGTTTCAGATCTAATTTCAAGTAACATTTCGTTTTACTTTCTGCCAAGGATCTCATTCTTGACCTGCTTTAAATCTGGACCATGTCTCTTTATGTCAAATAACTGTTTTTCATCCGGCGAATCACTTTACTTTGCTTCCACATCCTTTGGGAAACAATGCTCGGCTAAGAAGCACTGCAAAAGGCTACGCTGCAGTATCTACGAGAAAGTTTTGATCAGTGGTGATCCACTTTTTTAACTCCTCACCCTCTGGGATAAGTGTTTGGCGAGAGTAGAAGGTGTCGAGATGTTTACGAAACACTTTCAAATGTGTCTGCAATTAAAAAGATGTCCAGGAGTAATTCACTATGCAAGAATAATCATCCTTCTTATAAGAAGCATGCAAACTGTCTGCTTGTTTCCCTTTAGAGCACTCGCGGCCTAATTAGGATACATATTCAATCTGTTGTGCGCAGATTCATTTCGCCATGAATGCTGGCCTGACGCCTTTGACAAGATGCGATGATTTGAGTGTGTAGCGCTGGCCGCAAACAAAAGCAGAGGTGGCCTGGAAGCAGCGTGGGGGCATGTCCTACTCTTTGGGCTGTTTGTGTTTCAGGCTTCTGCTTTAGGAGAAATGTTTTCCCTCCGACCTCAGCGAGCCAGACACAAAAGCTTTCAGTCAAAGTGGCGTGACTGCTGGCATTATGAATGTTCCCGCAGAGTTTTCCATCAGCCCTGACTCAGCAAAGACTTTCACTCTTTTCTCAAAGTATCACTCTGTGCATAAGTGACTGGAGCTGAAACCAGGCGTGAGGGAGGTCTGCTGAAAGCATTGGAGAGCACTGAATCACGGCGGCCTGGAAACAGAACGCTGGAATTACATTTAGGGATTCATCTGACTTAATGTTCACTGTCAGCGTTAGCGATGTGCACTCGACTTCTTTCATAGTGTTACTTTGAGGGGATGTAACTGCATCAGACCTTTGGACTTTTTAAACTTTTTGCATAACATGGTGTCCGTTTCTCTGTTACCCTCTGCTAAAAAGTCTGACCTGAAATCCAGTTACATATGACTTTGCAACGATAGCCAGAATCTCACTCATGCCGGTAAAACTCTCAGATTTGTAGCTTTCAGACAAGGCATTCAGACGAAGATCTGCAACGCCACAGCTGCTCTGATTCACAAAGTTCGAATGGAAAGCCTCTGCTCGGGAAGATGGGTCCAAACTAATGTCACCTTGTTTGAGTCAAGGTCTGCAGAATGGAGAGTAGGAGTCGTATGCTGAGTCCTAAGGCAGAGTGAATGTACATCCAGGTGACCTTGAAATGTAGAGCCGTGCACGACACCCCTAAAGTTGACCACATAATGGGGTGCAAAACTGGTCACATGTCATATCTGTGCGAGCGCACCTCAGCTGAAGCTCAATTTGTCACAATCTATTGCAGTGTCCCCACACACACACACACACACACACACACACACACACACACACACACACACACACACACACACACACACACACACACACACACAGATTATTCTCACTGCCACTTCTGTGTAAATGCACGCCGGTTTAAACAAGCATATAACTGAATTCAAACCCACACATATACATAAATGGACTTTCAACCACTCCATTTTGTGCAGACTTTCAAACCGACACACACACACACACACACACACACACACACACACACACACACACACACACACACACACACACACACACACACACACACACACACACTATTGTATCATCCAATTCAAAAGCCTGCACACGTTACCCAGAGAAAGACACACTAAATGAGTTCCCTGCTTGCATAAGAAACCACTGCAACGTGCTACAGAGAGAACTCCTTCCCTCTCTTCCTTATTTAACACGCAGGGCATTAATTGTCTGCATGATAAATCACAGCCTTTTCAGCAGCACCCATGTGACATA
This sequence comes from Pseudochaenichthys georgianus, assembly GCF_902827115.2. Taxonomy (NCBI): domain Eukaryota; kingdom Metazoa; phylum Chordata; class Actinopteri; order Perciformes; family Channichthyidae; genus Pseudochaenichthys; species Pseudochaenichthys georgianus. The sequence goes on along the minus strand of NC_047512.1, from coordinate 9,068,559 downwards.
CACACTCGGGTTGTTTCTAAGCACAGAACGTCAAGGGAGAGCCATCTCTTCCTCGCCTTAATGAACCATGCTATAGCTGCATGTTGCTGGAGCAACCACACGGTGTGCATACCGTATGTGGTGGATGAGCACGTGCTTCATTTGATTATGGTGATGCGTCTCCAGCAGGATATTTAAACATGATGCACAACGCTCATGACATGCTTTCCAGGATTTACATGAAAGCGTGTTGTCATTTAATTTGGGCAACAGCGCTTGTGATAAATTATCATTATAGTCCCTACATGACACATTACAGCTATTTAATTAATGTTACACTTTGACATCTTGTCTGGAGTAGAAAGGGATCATGCTTCCGATAAAATAAGAGTTATTGATTTTAAGGGCTGAAAATATACTTTTAGATTGAAATAGGTACAGTACACAACCTAATAGAAAATAAAAGGCTAAAGGAGAACATTTGGAGACGACAATTGCAAGGTAAAGTGACAATGGAGTGGTAGTGGTTCAGTGGGGCGGCAGTGGTTCAGTCTGTAGGGGATTGGACTTTGGACTGAACGGTCGCCGGTAGGGGTGTAACGGTTCACAGAAGTCACGGTTCGGTTCGTACCTCGGTTTGGGGGTCACGGTTCGGTACGAGTTCGGTACAACAAGAAAAAGCAAAAAAAAGTCCCAAATGCATAATTCCAGGTTTATTGTTATTTAATTTGGACAGTAGTGCAAGTTTCAGTTTAAAAATAAGGAACTCTGACATTTTGAATCATTAACTGTATTAAACAGTTAAAAACAAACCACAAACGCACACACCACACACACTCAGATGGCCATATTATCTATAATGGCTGATGTCAAACAAAAAGGTTTCATCAAGCTGTAAAACTAAAAAGAATGTCTCGAAAATATTACATCATAAATAATAATAAAGTGTTTCAAGAGCGCATAGCCGTTGAAAAACATATGCCAAAAGCTACCGTTATTTATTTTGGTCTCTCGGCTTTTATGTCTATTGGTTCATTAAAAACAGCGGGGACAGAGCCCTAGGCCCTTTCTCATTTCATCAAATCCCCCTCCTCGACTCCTCGGTCCTCCGGTAGTGACCCGGAAATGAATTTTAGCGCGCCATGTTGAAGGACATCTCATTTCTCTAAATGCACTTCGAGGACCGAGGACCGAGCGTCGAGGAGGCTCTCTGGAGGAGCTCTAACCGAGGATACACTGATGGGTCCTCCACGGTCCTCCACGGCTCCTTCGTGGATGCATTTCCGGCAACAGAGATGTTTCAAAGAGTCGTGACGCTCGGCCGGACTTATCTCAGCCAATGACAGCTCTGCATGCATCCCCTGGATATTATTTTATTAACTGCTTTCATCGCGACGCGATGTTTACAGTGAGAACAGCTGTGAGGTCCGTGCAGAAGGCAGAGCAGTGTGTATAATATATATCACTCAGTAGAACAGGCCTACTCTCTTTATTTGCTTTAGTTTAGTAGATATCTACAAACAAAGAGTTGATATTTTTCTAAAACCATTTAGTGCTTCACATAATAAAATACACAACGGCTGTAGCCTGTTTTAGGAGCTGTATGTGCGTGTGGTACAGTGTGTAGGTGTGTGTGGTAGCCTACAGTGTGTGCGTAGATGCAGCGGACAGACAGGTGTCAGTTGGTTTGGTGTCCTCTGCTTACTTGTAATACTTGTAAATACAACTTTTGGCCCGTAATTTATTTTCCTCATTGTAGCGACCAGAGGGGAGAGGGGGGGGGATATATCCAGTCTCTGATAGTGTTACGTTATTATGAGAGTGCTCATAATAATAATGTGTGTGTGTCCGCATCTGTAGCCTGATATTGTCTCATTATACCGCACTGTGTATGAATGAAAGTAAATATATAAGTCATCATGAACACATCTGTCCATCAGACAGAGGGCTGCTGCTGCCTCCTGTCATCATTAATGGACGTCTCTTTAAAATGACCGCACAGAGGAGAGGAGTTCTCATTTCTCTAACCGCCTGCTGCTTCCCCTCCTCTCTCCTCGGTTCCCCTCCTCGGCTCCTCCGCTCGCATCTCCTGTGGGCGGGACTAAGTATCGAGGATAGGAGTCGAGGAGGGGAGTTCGAGAAATGAGAAAGGGCCCTAGAGATACTGGCTCTGAGCGGGGATAAGCTGTTGAACTGCTGTGATTGGCAAATCTGGGTGATGCCTTCTGATATGATTTAGCATGTTTGGCGTGTGTTACCATTAGCATACCGCACCGCTGTAGAACAACGCCGACACACCGTCCTCGTCCGATCCACCACTCGCACACTTCATCGTTATTGTAGCCCACAGGGAACCCGAAATGTTCCCACACAGCTGATTTAAAAGAAGCAGGTGGGTTCTAGCTCCTGTGTGTTATCTGAACTCGCCATACTAACTTTTCTTCTTCTTGTATTTAGTTCGTTTTGTTGTTTTCTTCTTGTTCTTCATTTGTTGTTTAAGGGCGGCTGGCAAACAGCTTTTAGGCACAATACCGCCCCCTGGATTATAAATAGTGTAGTGGATACTGCCCTGAATGACAGACTTTTTTCCCACTCGTAAAAAAAAAAGGCGTATTCGTCGTGTGACTGCATGTGCCGAACCGTGACGTTCGAACCGTGACGGTACGGGACGAATACGGATACCGTTACACCCCTAGTCGCCGGGTCACGTCCCGATCGGACTAAAAATACGAGTGTGGACTGGTACTGGAGCGGGACCAGTTCACATCCTGGGCCACTGCCCGAAGTGCCCTTGAGCAATGCACCTAACCCCCAACTGCTCACTGGCGCCGGCTAGACTGGCTGCCTTCGCTCTGACCTCTAAACTGCATGTGTGCATATAACTGTGTGTGTATTTGTATGTGCATGATGTAAAAAGTGTGTACTGTATGTCCGTATAAAAATAAAACGCATAGTGTGTGTGTGTGTGTGTGTGTGTGTGTGTGTGTGTGTGTGTGTGTGTGTGTGTGTGTGTGTGTGTGTGTGTGTGTGTGTGTGTGTGTGTGTACGACACGAGTGGAAACTGAATTTACAATCTGCCGTATAAAGGTATTCTTCTTCAATAATGATATAAAGGTGGATGTAGGAAGAACAAGATGTCCACTGAAGCTGTTTCGGGACAGATGAGGCGCCAAAGAAAGAAAACCTCAGCAGGGGAGATTGCTCTCTCGGTCAATACTCGACAATAACGCTGCTTATCACAGCAATGCAGAACACCCTCAGATCAACTGAGCTCTTTCAACAAGTGAATAAAGTCACTCTATCAACGCTTTGAATAAGTAAATAGCTGGATAAAATACTGTGTCTGAAAAGACAGAAAGCTGCCTCCTCCTGTCCTCTCCTCAGGTTCAGGTTCACTGGTAAAGATGACATCTTCACCAGAAAACAGCACCATCGGTTGGATGCTCAAATGCTTACAGTAAAATGAAATGTGTTCCTTACAAGTGACCTTTGTGGTAAACATGGTCTGTCCTCTCCAGAAGCAAGTGGAAAAGGGCAGTGACAGGATCTTGGTTAAGAGGTGTTCGGGTATACAAAGCATAGTGTAGTAGTGGGATACCTTCTTCATCAAATTACAATAAGGCAAGGCGTCCTGTAGAACAATGTATAATCTGATGGCTTCAAGTGTGAATGGTGAATGGAATAGAAACTAGATGAAACAATGGGCGAAACAGAAATAAATACATGAATAAGTAATGATAAAATACATAAATAGCTGCATTGGCAAAAGACAAATACAACTTTTGAAGCAAATGTAGCACAAAGTCATGCATCATAAACAGCATGGACCTCATGCAAGTTATTTTAGGCCGTTCTTAACCCTCCTGTTGTCTTCGGGTCAAATCTGACCGATGTACTGCTTCCATCAATCATAACCTTTTTGTTTTACATTATATTGCATTAAGGCTTCATGATATCCTTCACAGTAGACATTTGAACATATACAATGGCTGATCACCACTTCCATTGAATTTTGGATGATTTAGTCAACTTTGTAACACCATGGTGTTCCCGGTCAAAACAGACCGCCATAAAGAAAAGGAATTAGTAACCATCCGGATCAGATAAAACACACGCACACGCACACACACACACACACACACACACACACACACACACACACACACACACCACACACACACACACACACACACACACACACACACACACACACACACACACACACACACACACACACACACATGCCCCCCCCCCTTATGTGACCCTCCCCCCACATCACACCTGGCACACGCAATACATGTTCAGTGTCTATTCTTTGTATATGTACTGCAGTTGTTCATGTGTACCAGTACTCTGATACAATATGTACAGTTTGAAAGGGTGTTAAATTACATTTGGTGATGATTATACCGCGAACACCAAAGTAAGGGGGACGACGAAGACAATAGGAGGGTTAAAGGGGGCTTTACATGTTAAAGTATGTTCACATGCACTTTGTTATAAATATTATTATAAAAAAATATATTGTATCCGACATGTTCAATAAATAGAAAAAAACTAATAAATGGTTTGTTTTCAGAATCTGCTGTAGAGGACAGGCTTTGTTTGAGGTTATACGATTTGACTTCTATTTGTATTGCGTTTCATATGGTTTAAGGTAAATGTCCTTCTGGTTGGTTCTTTATAACAAAAAGTTGGATGTTTTTGTTCAATTTTAATTGAAGAGCCTTGGATGATAATAGGAAGTCTTTATTTGCAATTGAAAGAGGGTGAACAAAAAAAAATTGTCTCAAGTTGTACTTAAGAACTATTTTCAAGTACTTTGTATTTCTATATTTTGTTTTTCATTTTAAACTCACTGCTCTCTATTATATATGTTTGACAGATGTTGTTACTTTACAGATTCAATTTACATTAATAATAAAATAATATTCTAAAATATAATGCGTATTTATGTTTTATCATTTCATCATTATAATTTGTTTTTATTATTTGTGTATTTACTCCATTTAATATTTGTATTTGTACACACACATGGTCTTATTCTTTATATTGTATGTGTCTTTTGTCTTTGTCTGGGTACTGCTGTTGTCCTATCTTCGTTTCCTTGCTTGCACTTGGCCTTGTTATCGTGTTGTGAATCTGTTCTATTTAAGAACAATCAATAAAAAGGTTGTGAGGGAAAAAAAAAAAATTGTACTTGTGAAAAATATTGATTTGTATCTGTCAGTCTCACTCGTGATGACCCCCTGGAGGTCATACAGTAGCAGCACAGTGTGGTAAGGTACTCCTGAATAAAACAGTGCATGCAGCACCTTTTTATTCAACAGTAAAGCATGTGCACGTATGTCTTTCCTCCCCCTCGCAATTGATATTTCATTTCCTATGTGTCCTTAATTCTGCTGCTGTAGTATATTGGTTTATCCAGACAATTTGATGTTGTGTATTATTTGTGATATATGTCGTTTTAAACTGTATGTATATATTTGCTGTTTATGTTTATTTTAATTGTATAATGTTCATACTTTATCCCACCTTTTAAATATTTGTTCTAAATGTTGTTTTAATGTTTTTAATTAAACTGTGTATCTTTCTTGTTTTATTTGAGTCTCTTTGAGCACCCGATAAAGCGCTTAGAAATACAATTGTATTTATTATTATTATTATTATTATTATTATTATTATTATTATTTGTATTAATAATAATAATAATAATAATAATATGATTATAATTATTATTTTAATGCTTGAACACAATTCTGTAAGAACATATTTGAATTATCTATCTATCCATCTATCTATCTATCTATCTATCTATCTATCTATCTATCTATCTATCTATCTATCTATCTATCTATCTACCTACCTATCTATCCATCTATCTATCTATACTTTTAGTGAAGTGCAGTTTGGCTCTGGTACATAAACGCCTCACATTCCGGGTGTCAGTCTGCCCTGGTTTGGTTGTTTCTACTGCCTTCTACGGGACGTTTATGATTGGTTCTCTCCTCCCTCTGCCCCTCCCTCTCCCCTCGTATGTAAATCCGTCGGGACTGTGCCGGTAGGTGAGGTTGGGGCTGGTGGCTCCTGCCTCGTGCACAAGAGACCTGAGTGTGGCCGAGGTGAGATCACTGTGCCTCCGGAGCTGTCCTCTGTACCGGTGCTGAACTCCACATCGCCCTATTTCCCCTTCGTCCTCCTTCACCGGCTCTGCTGTGCACGGGTGATATTTTTGGGACGGGATTAACAACCTTCTTTTGGGCTGTTTTTAGGTGCAAACTTCACCTCTCTAAAACACATCGGAGATTACACACTGTGGATTTGAAGGAGATTACTACTAGTTTGTGGGTCTTTTCACCTCTAAACTCGCTTGGATTATACTCCTGGATGGTTAACGTCAGGACACAAAGGTAAATAAATGTTTTATTTGTTGTTGACTTTGTGTTTTAGATAGACGTCCCCCCTCTCTAGCTCGTTTAACCCTCATCGTCTGCGAACTCTTCTCCAATAATCCGCCAGGTCACTCTCTTTAACTCAGGGAATGTCTCGCAACCTCAGGCTTTCCCCCTTCTTGTCTCCAGGTCCCGTAGGCTCAAACAATTTGATATCAGAGATGTGAAGTTCAGACTAGTCACTTCCTTCCCACTGTAATGCAATCAATGCGTTTGCAACGATTGGAGACACGCCACGATGCCCAGAGTTTTTAATTCATCCGCGTAGTATTTAGTGTGTTATTTTTTTCCTTGCCACGCTAATCCTTGAGTGACACCGTTAGCTGCAGAGGGATTATACTTTTGTTTTTCATCCTCAATTTTGCGCCTGACTCATTTGGCACTGCATTATAGGCTCCATCGCAAAAGGGGGTTGGACATTAATTGTGTTGTTTGATGGTTTGCGAATTACATTTAGGGTTTCTTTTTGTTGTTTTTATCGCCCCGATCGTGCAGCAGATGGAGTCAGAGCTATCGTAAAAGCAGATTAAGTTCTGCCATCGATACGACACAGATTTACTGCCTGAAATCCTGCGAGGAGCTCTCTGTTGATGGGTATAGAGCAGCCTTATCTGTACATCCGGGAAAACATATGTTGATGCCTATACATATCCTATAACTGAATTCCTATAGATATGTTTTAAAAACACTTTATACAACAACACACCAGAGTATTCAAATCCCCCCATACATACTAACGGCAAGCTACAGAATTACATACTTACATTTTACTCACATAAGTACTCATTTCATTGAGGTAATTGTGCAACTGTTTAAAACACTTTAACATTTCAAAGCAATATCATTTGACATCTTTAGTTCCGTGTTGCTTCACTACACCAATAATACTTTACTATACAAACAAATCATGGGTTTATGCAAATAATGATACTTTGTTCACATTCAACTCACCATTAGTGTTTATTTTGCTTTATATATTTTTTATTTATTTATTTATAGAAGGACCATGCATACAAAAACATTAATCTCAGCAAAGAGATTGAAAATAATATAACAATATGACTTTATGTAACACTCACAAAGTCATTATTCTGCATTCAATGGGCTTTTATTTGAGCGACATTTCAAACATGGGATTTGTCCTTGTAATACAGTGTTTTGTATAGTGCATAGTGCCTCCATCAATGAATGTAAGAATATATATTATGGTGACTTTCATTATTCCAGATGTTTGTCTGCTATCAGATTTATGTATTTACAGTAACAGGTAAAGGTGACAAGACAAACAACGTGCTGGTTGTTCATTAAAAGAAAATCAGCACTATATGGTGTTTACTTGACTTTTGCATGATCAACCGCGCATGCACCAACACACATCTGATGCCGCCAATATGAGTGTGGATCCTACAGAATCCGTGCAGTTTGAACGCTCAGTCGTCCGTGTGCTTTTTACAATCCAGTTTCAATCCATTTATTCCCACAATGCATTTACTTTCAAAAGCTCTTTGAAACCACACGATATAATCTATTTCCAGTGGCGCATTGAAAGAATGAGTGGGTCTGTTTTTCAAGGCTGCACTCCCTAATTGATTCTGCACTTGAATACAAAACAGAGACTGACTATATGATTCATATTTAAGCTATGTGATGTACTGTATGTATTGCAGAACATAGGTTACTTGATAGTGGTGCTTGCCTCAATATAACACATACATATGATACATATGGCGGTGGTGGCGAAGTCGATAGGGACTTGGCTTGGCAACTGGAAGGTCACCAGTTCAAGTCCCGGCAAGACCAAGTGCTACCGAGGTGTCCCTGAGCAAGGCAGCGTTCCCTACACTGCTCCCCGGGCGCCGTTCAAAATGGCAGCACACTGCTCCTAACACTAGGATGGGTCAAATGCAGAGAAACAATTTCCCCACGAGGGATTATAAAGTATATCAAAATTAAAAAATACCAAAGTTCTCAGTTATTTTCAAGCTCACGAGGACAAAGCCAAACAACTGTTCACAATATTCTCACAGGGAAAACACTTTACCCACTGTGTCTAGAAAAAGCTTTTCCCCCACTCCCCCCCCCCCCCCATCTCAGATCCAATTAAGCCATTTAACAACAGGTAGGAAATGGTGCCGGCTGAGCAGGTACCGGTGTTAATGGAGCTGCTCTGCTTTTCATTTCATTACAATGACTTTCTCGGAGCACCGTGGGGAGGCAAAGGCTTTTCAGTCAATAATTCTTTTCACTAGAAAGAAGGAAATTAATGATGGGAAACTGTTCAAAGCGTTTGAGATGTGAGAGGAAGAGTACAAAGTGCCAGTGCAGCTGGCAGCAGGTGAAGGCAGATTGGAAGAATAAGACAATAAGGCTGTATCTTTAGGAGGACACATGCACTGCTACTGAAAATAACACATCTCAGATGCCTAGCCCTTTAAATATATCTTCTTATCACCCTCAGAAAAGTGTTTATGATGATTCTTTAGAAGCATATTATACTTTTATGGCTTTCTGCAGAGCGCTTAGATCCATCCACATTCAGCAGCTTCACTTTTTAATGCTAAGTTAGGTCCGAAAGGCTTTTCCATTCCTTGCCATTAATATTATGATCATGCATTAACACTTTTTTGGCTACCGTGCTATCTATTTAAAGATCCCGGTCGTTTCTACTCTGGCACTGAACAAAAAGGAGATGAAACCACGTTTGTATCGAATTAGTTGGTCGAGAGATGCACTTCACTCAGAATACAAAATCATGTTTTACAGTAAAGTATAGGCAAATCGCAATAAAGAAACAAAACATATAATTAGATGACAAAAACAATTATAAATAATAGAAATAAAGGCGTTTAGCTGGAAACAGAAACTCTGGCTTTATTTCCACTTCTTCTGAATATCACTTACTAGCATCTTACTTGTGTAATCCACACAGAGATAAGTCTTGATATGAAGATGTTCGCTTACGTAAAACAACTGGCAATGTGTTGGCAACTTGCAGCCTCCGAATGTTTTCCGGGCAACCTCAAGGTGAGGAGAGGCCACTGATCCAGCTGCTGCCAAGAAGCTGTTCCAGCACAAAGACAAAGACATTCAAACATTTTCATTTTCACATGCAAGTTAAGTAGGAAAACTCCCAGAGCGTTATCGGTCCTTTCATCTAACTTTAGCGAGAAGGTTAATAAGCCCATTTCAGAAAACATCAAACTTGAATTTGTTTCATTGACATAACCAAACTTTATTGACACTGAATTATCCATAGTTGATTTTCTGAGGAAGAACTGATTCCACATTCGCAGTCTTCTTTCTGTAACCATAACTCTAAGCGACCCATTGGCCACATTTCACAAGGTCACCGATCCCCTCCACTCAAAATGTGTTTTTCTGAATGATGTCACCCAAACTAGGTACAGTCGGTAACTCACATATTTGAAAGGAAATATCTGAATGATATGCAGAAATACGAGCAGTCAGAGCGGATATTACCAAAAGAGTATTCTCTAGCAGGAGGAACGTTTTGTCTGCAGTGTGCAGTTCTTGGTATTAAACTGGACCCTGGTGCTTCCTTTCACTATCGATCATATAATCCCACTGGATATTATTGTATGTTTTACAGCCACAAATGCCGTGTCAGCTTTCCTCTTATGGAGAAAATACACCAGATGCCAAAACCCATTGTTCCGGAGCCAAACTAGCGCGAGCAATGAGGGAGAAATTAGGAAGTAGATGTGCTTTCAGACACATTTTAAAGTAATGTAGGTAAAACTCATTTTATATGAATTTCTAATCATAGCAGGGACATTTTACAAATTTGAAATCGTGTCTTGAGGCGGACTTTAAGGTTTGATGATTGTATGTCTCAATAGCTCGGCCCCCACCCACCTCAACAATAACACTTCTTACTCTGATTTCCCCTCGTCCGTCTCCCCTCTTCCCACTCTGAGCTAAGCTGTAACCGCTGCCAACTCCCATCTGTGTCTCTGTGTCTGTCTTTGTTGTTCCCTTCTCCAATATGTGCAATCTTTATTGTGCAGACCCACACACATTGAGATATGTTATCATGCTGCCATATTTAGATGACACTACCCCCTGACATCCGTATGTCTGCTGGGAAGGGTTTGTTTGATGAAGTGAAATCCAGTTTTTTCCTCAACTGGGCACGATGCGTTTCTCTTGTCCATGTGAGTGCATTGTCGGTTGACGCATGCGGTCCAACAGAAAACTTCTCAGCAGTTACAGATGAGAACACTTATAATGCAATTTAGATTATTAGCACGTGCTTAACTTGCTGTAATGATGTGTGAGAAGTCTACTATGTGCAGTGAAGTCAGGCGTTTCCCCGGATCACAGCCGATTTCTCCTTTCCTTTCGCTCCCATGATCAATCTCAACGGTACGAGCCTCTGAGTCCGGACTTTTCAAACAGCTCTGGACTTCTGAAGCATGACCTCCTCCCCTTCATGTCTTGATTGAACTTCGAGTGGATTGTTACATTGTTATAGTCATAACCCATTTCAGAACAGCGCTTTTGTGGCTACTTTGAAAGCCGAGGCCGGGTGAAATATTGAGACGGCTCTTTCTCTGTCTCAGTGCTCTTTGGCAGATGGTCAGACAATAATAGAAGTAGCAGAAACACTAAAGGGTGAGGGTCAAACGGCTCTCGGTTTCTGCACTAATCCTGTCAGTCTGCTGCTGGCAAGTTGAGGAGTGGTACTATAAAATATGTTTCAGTTCGTAGGGTTGTTGGTTTCTGTGTATTTGGAGTGTTTGACACTTTAGGAGGCGGGTGCTGGCCATGCGTTGCGTTTTAATGGCAGGTCGCGGTTCAGTTTTCACTGCCGCTGTGGGCCAAGTGTGACGGCATTGTTCAGTACAGTAGATCAGATCGGGCTGATTATGTAATGATTGTTAACAATGGGAGGGCCATGTGCCTCTGCCAGGCTTCTTTCCTGCACAGTTGTAGCCGCAGCCTGTACCTCAGGACATTCAAAATGGCCTATAAATTAAAGGGCTATAAAAGAAGAGTCGAGGTCTTACCTGCCACTGCCTCGTATGTCGAGACTCCTGCGATCATAAATGATTGTAATGTGGACAATATAACGCCCAAGTCCCCGCTGTCAACCCTTTGTCATTCAAGACGTATAGGTGCTCTCTGAACTCGGCCCTCTGATGTGTAAAACATCCGTTAAATACTTTACGGTGTTGTAATTGTCACTCATTGTAATTGTTAATAACTGTGAAAGAAACCCCGGGTGGAGTCAGAGCTGACGGCCGTTTATACATCTTAGATGTTTTGCCAAGCGAGACAGAAACGCTGTGCATGACAAAAGATATATTTAATAATCACTTTTCTGTGCTTTGATGAATAATGTCCACGCTCTCTGAGGATGGATTTGTTCAAATTATCATACAGTACAACTGGCAGCCGAGCAGTGGTCACACGCAGCCAGGGAGCCGTCTGGCACTTCTTACAGCACTGATCAAAGATACATTATATAGTCTGAGGAAAGAAAACTGCATCCTCTTGACACAGCACCATCCATTCCAGAAATACAGTCTGCAAAAAGAATGGAAGCTAGTACCACGACATGTGTTTAAAGCTCGGTTGGATGCTACACAATCAGATGCTGTTGGAACCTGTACATGTGGTTAGATATGTACATTGTAATCCCTGTACATGTTGCTGTATGATGTCCTTTTGTTGTTCTGTTGTTTATGTTTTCATGTCTTCTTGTGGAACCTACTGCTGCAGGTCTCCCTTGAAAAAGAGATCATTGATGTCAATGGGATTTCACCTGGATAAATAAAGGTTTTGAATTGTATTGAATTGACAACAATTAAGACACCAGAGGCTCATTAGCGTTGACCAGCTGAACTCCCGTTACCCTCACCACTATCTTAATGTTTTCACGGCTGCATATCCCTCCGCCTCCGTGTCAGAATACCTGTTTTGGTTCTCGAGACTGTCGTTAAATCCTTGTGAAGTACCTGCTTTCTGAGCATGAGGATCGTTGCAATTCAACGTTTGATTTCAGAGGTGTCTCTGCCTAGATTTGGGCTGCCTGCTAGGACTTAAAGCAGATTAACTTTGAAAGTGAATTAGCTCTCAGCTTCTGCAGTTGCTACAGTTTTCTTACCCGCTTTTGCCATCACCACTGGCTCACACATATTCCCACATTTACTAAATATTCCAAGCAATGCAACATATGGTCTGTTTGTGTGACCCTAGCGTTGGCGGAGTATATGAAAAAAAAAATTAGAGTGTAAAAAGAGATAATTAACAAACACGGAGGCATACACATCACTGTACAGGCGTTATCTAAAAACACACACAAAAAGACACGTAACATGTATCTGTGGTGCACAAGGGATTTAGTGGGAAGTTCAAAGCTCAGTGTAACCACATGTTATGCCTTCGGATAGCTATCTGAATGAAACAGCCTCATAAAAGGACAGGGGATAATGAAGTATGTCATCACAACAGGCTGCCAACAGATGTACACGAGGGCCTATCTCCATCATTATCTGCTATCCGGTGGCAGGGGATGCTCTGCTGTTATCCGCTTGGCATTTGGAGCTTGGCATCCCGTCTAATGAGTCGGAGGGATATCGGTGTGCGTGTTCAGAAGGAGAGGTGTACACGCTTTGAACTCATGTGGAAGTGAGGGTTCACAGATCCTAAGAAGTCCGCATGAATGATGTAGTGCGGCAGTGAACTCAGACTTGTAGATCACAGTAGGGTCTGTGATGTAATTGGTGTTAGGGGTTTTGAATGATGAGACCAGTTCTTCTCTGAGTTTCCTTTGTGCCGGTGTTCAACACAGTTAAAGGGCCGTCCGGATGATTTCCACGTATTGCATAGTTGATACAACTATCATTTAAAGTATTGACAATTTATTTCAAGGCCACATACTAAATTAACCATCGACTTGACTCACAATATTTATTGGAAATGATTGTATTGCATTTTTTTCGTATTCGTCCGCAAATAAAGTCCGTTCCAGGGCGCACCAACGGCTGAAACTACGGCACAACAACGCAACTTAAACTGACTGCAGTACTGATTGAAGTTTTCTGCAACTGTCCCAGTCCATTTTCTTTTTCATTTACCAGCCTTCAAACAAGGCCAGACCGTGTTTGTGTTTCCTTCATGTGTGTCTTCTTCTGTTGATTTTTCGAACCATCCAAAGTTTGTGCTTTTCACAAATGTTGACTGTTCAAAAAGAACTCCACATTGTTCTCTGATTATTGAAAATGAATGTTTGTTGTCCACAGCTGACGTTTAATCGGCCATGCTTCTTTTGTGTGGATTTATATGAATGCACTTTGTCCCTTGATCCTTCTAAGCAACGGGCATGTTATGCTTAGCAGTGTCTGTTAGCAAGTATTAATAAACTCCAAATTGAATCAGAATAGAGTATTTATATCAGTTAGTGCAAGCGTGTGATCCCTCACTGGCTTCCCCAAGTCCTCGTTGGATGCAACTCAAAACAATCTCACCCTTCAGGTCCGTTTAGTTTCTGTTCTGGATATTTTAACAGTCACCTTTAATTGCCAATCGTGTGATTAATTGCCATTGTGATGGGTGAGTGCTGTGTCGCACATGAAACCCATTTTCCATTCACAATTAATGTCACTGAAAATTAAAGCGATAAGAAGAACAATGTGTTGATCTGTTCTCAAAGTCTCTGATGTCAGCAGCTTTTAACTTTAACACTTGTGGACGAGGTTCGCCGAGGGTGAACGCAACAGCATGCTTCATAAGACGCAGTCACACGAGAGCTGCCCTGAATAACCAACGTTTTTATCTACTTCGCTGAGCGACCCCTCTGGAGCCATCGGGAGGTTAAGTGCACCTCAACAGCAGGCAATGAGGTGGCGGAGGTCCCTCAGTCTGTCACACTCACATTTATCTCCATATCAGTCTTATTTTGGCAGCTTCTTGGATCTCACTGGCTTATTAATAAAGAGGCCCTCTTAGCTTTCCGGGCCTGTTCCTGTTGTGTGGCCTTTAGCGTGTGAATGGTCAGCAGAGGCCCTGGGAGTTTCTCATCCAACGAAGAACCATACAAACACTCTTTGCCTTCAACTGCATTACTATGAATTGTAATTTACAAGATACAAAAGATGAGGAGATTAACGATGAATTACTTACTGAAATAAATCACAATCTCTTGGTAGACACAAATATTTGATATCCTGCTACTCACATGTTTGTTTACTTAAATTACACGAAAATAATAAAATTATGAGATGAAAAGACACCCTTATTCATCCTGCCCTTTTTTCAAACAGTAAAACACTTTGCTACATCTTCAAGTACTTGTACCTACAGTACTTATCAGTTTCAATGCAGTACTTTGCATATTTTACAGTGTTGTATTGGCACTTTTCATTACAGTAAAGGATCTGAATACTTCCTGTTAGGAACCTTACAGACACTTGGACTCAAACGCACGACTCAAAAGAATAAAAGAAAGTTTGTTCAAAAAAGTCTTTACTTTGGAAAAGTATAAAGTTCAAACAAAACATCACTCCTAAGAGGCAAAACGTAGCAAAGCAAATTACAAACTAAATAAACTTGACTATGGTCACAAAATACAATAATCTCTGGGCGAGACAAGCTGGCTCTCTAAATGGCACAAGGCACAAGACGAACTGGCACAGGACAAAGGGAGACAGGACTATTTATACATGAGGTAAGGGGGAACAGGTGGAAACAATCAGGGGCGGGGCAGACACTGACGATGGCGGGAAAACACACAAAGGGAGGAAGTAAGGGGACCTGAAATGAGACCAGAGGTAAGTACAACATAAAACAGGAAGTGCAATGACAGGACTAGACAGGTGAACAAAAAGACTTGACTAAACATAAATCTAACCTGGGCTATGAACTAAACGTGAAACAATAACATGAACCTGATTAACATGACATGAACAATTTAGCAGACATGACGGGATGTTACACTTCCTGCACAACTGCTAAAGTCTTATACCTCATATTTATACTGCGGATTATTGAATGGTGTGGTTAGATGTGTGAGCACCTCGATGCATACCAATTTGGACAAACTCAAATTAGTTCAGGCCCGGTTCTACGGGGGTGCATAAGGATGCATTGCACCCTCAGTTGAGTCGTTATGCACCCTCATTTGAAAAATGAAAAAAAATAAAATATTTTTTTTTAAATATTACATATATAGGCCTAATAACAATAATAGTAGTAATAATAATAAAAAAGAATATAGTTGAAATAAAATAAATTGTAATTGTGGTTAAATAACATTGTCTGCTGCATTTATTTGGTCAATTTAAACGGTAAGTAACGTTATTATGTCAGGAGGTGCGCGTGACCTGTGCCGCTGCGCGTTCGTCATCTGCAAGGTGCTTACACAGCAGTCAATGATGGACATCAGAAAATGGTTAAAACAACCAGCCCTTATCGCCAGCAGTAACACTGCATCTACTGCAGGTAATAACAGTTCAGATCATGGGGACATTACGTTACCCGCAGTCCTCCCACCCGACTCGCCGGCTTTGCCCGCCTCGCCCACGGAGGCGGAGCAGCCGCAGCCGTCTTCGTTGCCCCAAACACCGCCACCCCTCGGCGGCCCGCAATTTAGTGTCGGAGGACCTCGGCAAAACAGAGCCTGCTCAGGTGTATTTAAAAAGTACCCAACTCGCCTGTACAGTGGGGTAAGGCGCTCATTTTGCAACTCATGGTTTCAAAACAGAGATAGGCTGGAATATTCCTGTAAAAAAGATGCCATCTTCTGTATGTAGACATTTCGGTCTTGAAAGGGGAGTGATTTGTAAAATATCCATAAAGAAAAATTTAATCTGCTTCCAGTTCTGTTTCATATGTGTGTTGAGATGTATCCATATATATTTTAATGTTGCTCTCACAGTACACCAGATTGATGCTTTAAACTTAAATACTTTAATAAAAATCTTCCGGGGGGAGCATGGACCCCCCTAGCGGGTATTAGGTCCACTCCCCACTTATAAAAATAGCACTTTACCACTGCACCTTCTCTAATCTCAGATGCACCCTGAGTCATTTTGTTCTGGGACCGGGCCTGAATTAGTTTAACTCCTCCATGCTTCACAACACCACACAGAGTCGTTTTTAACACCCAAATGTTCTATGATGACAATTATTATGACGTAAAATATACACAAATTAAGGCTAATATTTCAAGCTAACTCATTCATTAAGTTAATGAATTAGACAATTAGCATTAGTGCTCATATTAATATATCACGGTGATTATAGAAAGACATTAGGAAGTCAAGTGCCTCTTTTTGGATGTGATCCAGAATATTTGAGAGATGATTAAGGCTGTGCCAGGTTTGGACCTCTGCTTTTTTGAAAGCTTGTTCAGATTTGGCTCAACTATTGGACTCATTTTAAGCTCCACAAAGGAATCCCATTTTGTGAAAATTACTCCTCAGATGAAAAGAAATACAGCGAAGCCTCACTTTGTAAAAAAGCGGCCCTTTTCAACTATTTTCTCATGTCGTGTTCACAGCTCATTATTTTAGCTGCGAATATCAGGATACAGTTAATGAACACTTCAGCTGGCATTTCACGACACCCTTTGAACATAAGTCTGTATGAGGTGTTTCTGTAAGTTAGTCTGACATAAAACCACTAATTTACTTATTTCTAAGGTTAAAAGTAAAGAAAATGACTTGGTTTTCACTCCTCAGGTTTTCTTATACATCAGCAGAGACTTATTATGAAGTAAACCTGGAGCATAATCTAAAGGTCACATGAGTCTATGAAGAAACCATAGACTGTATATAAAGGAAGAAACACAAGCTGAATATGCTAAAAGTAAGATTGTCTTCCAATTATGGAGATGACAGGAAATTGAGAGGCTGCACACAAAGCAGAATGCACGCTCGCTGTCTGCAGACACAGCTGCCTGCACAGCTGGGCGTCTGCAGAGGAAGTGCTCTCTTAGCAAAAAGACGCCGTACAACCCCTCACCGAAACATCTGTCACCGTGTCATTTCAGATGAATGGCTGGTGATTACACAATGATGGTTTTGTGTTGAAGGTGGCCTCGAATCACCTAATTCTGGGCAGATTGAAGATTGTTCATGTTGCCAAATTGTCCTAATGAAAAAGGGGAAATTATGAGATCTTGTCAGGATCTGAAATCCATAAAAACTCAGATGAAAAACGACTTTTTGTTCAGTTCAGTTAAGTAAAATCAGGATAATTACGGGAGGCGTGTCGCGCAGTGGATAGAGCCTTGGTGTTCGGATGGTGGTCACAGGTTCAAACCCCACTGCAGTCAGCATGTCGTTGTGTCCCTGAGACACTTCACCCCAAATTGCTCCTGTGGGGATTGTCCACAGTATTGAGTATGTAGGTCGCTTTGGATAAAAGCGTCTACAAAGTAACATGTAATGTAATATTTTGGGACACCAAAAGCAGGAACTATTTAAGGAACTTAAAGTTATTGTGGTGTCGTTGGTTTGCACTTCCTTAAGAACGGTAAGAAGGGTTTTGAGGTGTTAAGTTGTTGTTTGGAGTTTTAATCAAGTCCCCAGGAAGTGCGCCGGGAGTTGAAGTGAATGTTCATATTGTGGCCAAACACTGATTCTCCAACTTCCCTGTCCATGTGTGACGTCATTGGGCCCGAAAATACTTTCCCCATTGACTTACATCGGGAAAGAGATTTCTGTAAATCAGTTGATGATTTTTTTGAGCTAAATCAACTACCCATTACGATCACTTAAATAGCCCTAATTTAAATCGTTAGATAAGTTGTAAAATGTGCTTACCGCCAAATCTAGAGTTATTTTACCTCTCAATTCATAGTCGATACCAGCCGTGAAACAGCAGATTGAAAGCTGGAGGTAGCAGGTTCACATAATCACTCTATGGGCCTAAATTATCCGGGTGTTTTCGTTCTTGAGGGACTGGCCATTTTGGCTTCATGCGCACAACTTTCGTAGGATTGAACTGGACCATGCCTCCAATGCCATATCCAGTTTTCTTTATGTATATCCATGGTTTGCAATCAGAAGGCAAGTCATGCATCTGCAGAGCAAACATTATTACCGCTTAAGTTAATTTCCTTATACAATTTTGGAAAATCAGCTGTACAACTGTGATTTACACATTAAAAACAACAAAACCAATACCCCATACAGGCAGACTGCTTCCTGTCAGCCTGAATGAATGCTGCACCAGCCTCTAGACCTGTGTCAGTGACCTTTAGTACAAACACCACTTCAAAGTCCTGACCCGTCAGATAGTACTACCTCGGGAGCAGGAACTGTGATCCAGGGTTGCTGCAGTCAAAATACTTTCTAATAATATTCCTGGGTTCAAGAAAAGGTTCCTGCTGAAAAAAAGAAAAGCGTTTTACTCCGTATGCCAATTGATATCTCAGAATTGTGAATATCCTGTTCATGACAGCTTTCAGTGTATTGGTGGCTCTAAGCACCTGGTTTATAGTAGAGTTGTTGTTGTTTTTTCTGAAGAAAATATCCTTAGGCGCACAGGAAGTAATGCATTTTATGTTTGCAGCTGCTGCAACAGCTTGGAATAAAGAGGAATCGGGCAGTTATGATGTGAGATGATGGCTACCATACCTGGAAAAACATAACCACAACCTCAAACTTCATCAATAAAAGTCTGACAGTATTAGCCTGACATTTTAGAAGGCAAGTTATCTTTGCAGTGCCAGAATCCTGCTAAATTAAGGACGTATCTCAAAGTTGTTGCCCAAAAGGATAAGAAAGGTAGATCAGTAGTCTCCTTTAATGCACATCGATAAACTCAGTGATAAACAACTAGGACTTAAACTGCAAAGTAAGACACCATTTTATTTAATATCCTTAAAACCATGTAACAGCGAAAAGCAAGCTATTTTATTGGAAAAAATGATTTACCTCAACAAATTCCAGCTGAATAATGTCCACTTATATGCTTTTTGGAAACTATTAACTATATCACATATTGGTTATTATTTCCATGGCACTTTTAAGAATTTCTAGAATTAATAAATGCAAAAAAATTGAATTATATCAATACATTCAATAAGTATGTAAATAAGTAAACCTCTGAGCCAACATGGACTTTGAGTTGGTATTGTTTTAGTTTTTTGTTGTTAGAATTTCTAAACTTAGAATTGGGCAAAAATCAGTTAAGCACATTGAAAAGGTTGGCAGTTGTTCTTGAAATTAACAAAATCTAATGTATTCTTCATATTACCATCAATGAATTACCAGCACAGGCCTGTCATCAGAGTAATTGTTGTTACATTTGTTGAAATGAGCAACTTTCATTTGGGCAGCCTGAAGCTGAATTGAAGAGCTTTATGGAGCGATGTTTAAATCTTTTTTCCTTTAATACTTTTAATAGATCCATTCTTAAAAGGTACATTTAAAGATCTGACCCGTAAAAAACTTTACAGGCAATATAAGTTACATTTGTAATTTATGGTTAATACTTCACAAAGCGTCTCTGCACAGTTTATAGTTTAAAGTAATGACGCCTGAGGCTGGAAATATGGGATGAAATAAAAACGTTATTATACTCTTTTAAAAACCTCTTTCTTCACCGTGTAACACATGGGTGAAATATAGGATTATCGTCTTTTCTATAAACATGAAGGCAAAGCTCAATGTCTTCCTCATGCTGTTGAACAGCTTGTAGCTTCATAGATTGGGGTTGAGTGTTTTGCCCAGGAGGAAACTCGCCAGTATATTCTGAAAGAAACAATAGTTGAACCCCAGCTTCTCCGAGCTTATATGGGCTTGATATAAGCTTACAGCCTGACATTCACCAGCCGTGGTCTCCAACCTCTAGGCAAGTGTTGCTGTCCCTTTTATGAACCCACTCGCCATTTATTAACTGACTCCCTGACTGCAGGTCTTGCACAAAGAAACGTAGCATGGTTTGTTTGAGCTCTTTATTTCTGCAGAATGTTGAAAGGTGATCGTTGTTCTCGAGTCCAGGAGGAAGTTAAATAAGAGACAATGTGAGAACAAGCCAGGATATCCCTGTATATATCTGAACACTGGCTCCTCCTCTCAATGGCGGCTATAGAGAGGCGAAGTCCCTCCCCTTCCGGGGGAGCTCCATGGGACCTTATTTCTAAAAAATTATGTATTGAAGTCAATGGAGAGAGAAAGATTATCTTTCTATCCCGTTTGAATTGTGCCACAAATTACACATATAATGTTTGTCAATTTAAAAGTTAATTTTGCAAGTCAAAACAATTAAAATGTGTCGTAAAACTGTGACGTAACACATTTGTTTGAGTGAAACGCTTAATGAACTACATCTCTGGTCTCGCAGACTCTCCAACCCAGTCTCACAAAAAAACGTGTAATAACTACGTTGGTCCACAACGTAGGTCGTAGTATTTCTACAAAACCGCCTCTGAAATTGTACGATCCCTACGTTTTTTTTCACCATTCATTCCAATGGCTGGCGTCTATGTCACGTGATCTTCACATTTCTCCCTGCAGAAAAAAAAAAACATGGCCGAACTTCGTTTTATTCTCGGTGTAAAATGTCTATTTTAAAGTTACTTTGGCCATTAAAATGCGTTTTGATGTCATTTGATGCGAGAAAGATGAGTTGTTATTTCAGATTATGTGTGCAATGGATGTACATGATCTTTAGTTTGCTAGTTATTACGAAGATTACTTCAGGAAATTGTGTCTATACAACGTTTTCATTGTTACCAAGGTGGTTGCTAGGGACGCTGCTATCGATATTATTTCTATTATGTTGTGTAACTGTTTAATGGTGTTATCTTTATTGCTACCCCCTTCCCCGTCAATGTATAGTGTTGGTCCACAGCGCAAACGTATTAGTTTAACAAAATCCGCATCTAAGATTGTGGCATAGATACGTTATTTTCCCCTGTGCAATTCTCCATTTACTCAACAATAACACATAATTATCCTTGTGTTTATTTATTTGTTTGATTAATAAACACAAGTTGGAGTCCGTCAGGACCGAGGGTCGGAGCAGCTCATTTGCTTTACAGAATATTACACCCGGAAGTAAGTATTCTCTCCGCTTCGCTTGACAAACCCCGTGATAGTCCTCAAACTCTGTGATTGGAGAGTGTGCAGAGCGTCGAACAGCACTTGAAATCCAAATCCAAATCCAAAACTGGATTTGAACGGGTCCACCCCGTCCCCCCCTCCCCCACCCCGTCCCCAGAACTACACATGCTGGCACATGTGTGTTTCGCAAAACATGCTCTATGGCACTCCTCTACTGGGAGTTGTAGTTTTAAAAGACGTTTTCATATTTCCCATAATAAGAAGTTGCCAGTATTAAACTGTGTACATTCCTGGAGGTTTAGGGGATAGGAAACACTAACATATAATTAATAAATGGGTGAAAATTGCTTGTGCCCATAATGGGCAGCATTAATATATATACACACATGCCCGCTAAGGTCAGAAGAGCTTTATTTAACAGCTGGTCTTACTGTATGTCTGTGACCCCTCCTGTTGTTCATTGATGAGCCTGAAACATGCACTCAAGGTTCAGAGGCACATTTTGCAAATATGGCAGTAGCCATCGATCAGCTTAAGATAAGATATACTTTATTGATCTCAAGTTGGAAACATTTGCGTTACATCAGCATGTGTAACAGTTGTAAATATGCAGTTGTGTTTATTTGTAAATCATTTAGTATAATCACACAAATTCTGTGTTTTATATTTAATAATTCTGTGTTCTTTATTTATTGAATGTTCAATACCTGACAAGGCCGGAGATGAAAAACTTTGGTCGCAGGTTCCTCAACAGTGCATCACAAGACATCTTTCAATATGTGTACCTCCACCATTAAACGTATTCGTATTCTGCACATTTCTTATACTATCTACATACATCTTATATAAGAGTATAATACATATGTATAATATCAGTTAACATAAGTGCTTCAACATAGTTAACATTGCTGGAGGTATACACAAAGTTTTTCATTCATTGCATAACTACACCGTTTGTGTATTGATATGTCAATAAACCTTAGAAAATCTTGAAATCTTGAAAGGGATGTGCAAAATAGTCATTATATACAGTCTTTAATTAACAATTAGTAGAGAATAACGAGGAATGAACATACTTTATAGGGATCGTATTAATATCTAATAATAAAAATAATGAAATTCAATAACATGCTTTAACCACTAGGTGTCCCTTTTATATCAGGTGTGCACCTTTATGGTGTAAATACAGCCTATCTACCAATTAGATCAAATATAAAAGTCAGCCGAATTAGTGTTGATACTGCAAGGAGACGCATTGTGTGAAAAGAAATGTAAGATGTTGTTTAATGGCTGATATATTTATGATCCACGTCACGATTTCAGTTCCTCATGTTTGTCTAGAAACATTCTCATCAGGGCTCTATAAATAGAGAACTCCGGCAGATATATGTAATATTTAATGCAGCCGAACCGTGTATTACAATGCCGTTATGTGATGACCTCCAAAGAGAAAAGCAAGCACACTCGGAATAAAGTGTTTTCGGTCTGTTTCCGGTATTTGTTTATGATGATGTGCTGTGAGATGTGAGACTGGAATTGCACAGGGGAAAATAACGTATCTATGCCACAATTTTAATTGCGGATTTAGTTAAACTAATACGTTTGCGCTGTGGACCAACACTATACATTGACGGGGAAGGGGGTAGCAATAAAGATAACACCATTAAACAGTTACACAACATAACAGAAATAATATCGATAGCAGCATCCCTAGCAACCACCTTGGTAACAATGAAAACGTTGTATCGACACAATTTCCTGAAGTAATCTTCGTAATAACTAGCAAACTAAAGATCATGTACATCCATTGCACACATAATCTGAAATAACAACTCATATTTCTCGCATCAAATGACCGATGCTAGCGTTAGCATTTCTCCCCCGGGCTTAAATTGTGTATTATAGAATGATCACACCGGTGTGACAGTACTCTTCAAAGGGTTCACGAAATATGACTACTACTCTTACTGTTTAACATTTTGGGTTACTTAATGTTACTTCATATTAAGGCTAATAAAAATGACAAGGCTGTAATGCTAACTAACATGCTAGCTACTAGCTAGGTAGCTAACTTGATCCAGCCACTCCTGGTCCTTTCATCAGACGGGAAGCGATAGAACGAGCAAGACCCATTGCTGGTATGATAACAACCTGGTACTAAGCACACAGGCATCTTGTTAAAGTTATCTTATCTTAGCTATCTCTTATATTTAGCGGAGGAAAACAGTTGTGACATCAGTTATGACATCACTTACGCGACTCTGGGATGTGTAGTCTTTCTAGTTGCATATTTTTCATAGTCTTATATTTCAACAGTTTTACGACAAACTGTGACTTTTTTGACATGGGAATAATTTTTTAAGATTGAAAAACATCATATGTGTAATTCATGGCACAATTCAAACAGGATCGAAAGATAAGTTTTCTCTCTCCATTGACATCAATACATTATTTTTCCGAAATAAGGTCCAATGGACCGGAAGTAGATGGGTGTGACTTCGCCACTCTATGACGATGGGGGTCCTCCCTCCACATTCTTCTGTGTCCGATATTGCGTAAATCAGAGGATTTAGACGTTGTGTGTTCATTGTATAAATCCACACGCCTTTTCTCCTCAAACACTCATTCATGACTTTTTATTTAATGCGTTTTAACGGCTGTAATCATTGTTAACGTAAAAACAGAAGTGACATCACTGTTGACAACGGAGACGCCTTTCAATAAAGCTTTTCAAAATAAACTGTACATTCATTTAGCAACAACGTTAACCACAAGCCAATGCTAACCGGAAATGTTTTCAGAATAAAACAGTTTTAAGCTTACTGTATGTTTAAACTAAATTACGTCATTAAACATTGATTTTAATTTCTTACAAGAACCATAGAAATCGTTTTCAACGACCATTTCATGCACATCATAAACTTCTGGACTACAGAGACGGATGATGTAGCCTTGATCCTTTGTAATAATCTCACCGTATGATCTATGGAGTTCTTTGAAATTATTCCTACAGACCCAGGGACATGCAATATGAGAGCTATTTCAGATGTTCATTTATAGGCATGACATTCAAAGGGATCCCTGTGTTCCTTTGTTGTAAGGAACTGCTCTTTCTGTAAGATTGGCACAGCATTTTCTGCATTAAGGGAAGAAAAAAGGCACCAAAACGGAAGCACTACCCTAGGGGAAAGAGTGTCGCCCGTGGTTTTGGACGTGCTTTGAACTTGAAGGAGCCCTTTATCAGTGCATAGTGCTGCCGGGGATGTACGGGTATGAGAAGTGCCGTGATAACTCTGCCAAATCAGACATACTGCAGCAGGGTGCTTGGGCAGCAAACACGTAGCAGATGCAGAAATACCGCTGAGCGCACTTAAAGCGATGTGCACGCGGGAGGTCAGGACTGTGTCAGCTAAAGCATGGAGAGATGGGAAAGCAGAGCCGTTTGTCTGCTGACTTCAAGTTCCCCTCCAGTGACCTAGCTGACTTTCTGAATAAATTCAAACAAGCTTCTAGGAAATCATTGGTTTAGAGAGCAAACTGGGAGCGCCAGTGCTTCCCTGCTACTGTCCCATGTGCCACTGCTGCAATGCAATTTCTCAGCTGTACAGGTGGGATTCATTTTGACTGGATAA
Organism: Pseudochaenichthys georgianus; assembly: GCF_902827115.2. Classification (NCBI taxonomy): domain Eukaryota; kingdom Metazoa; phylum Chordata; class Actinopteri; order Perciformes; family Channichthyidae; genus Pseudochaenichthys; species Pseudochaenichthys georgianus. The sequence continues at coordinate 9,043,455 of NC_047512.1, read as the reverse complement.
AGCCTGGGGAAGATCATATTTTCTACAGTAGAGAAGAAGCAGAAGGATGTTGAAACATTAATAAGGTTAGGTAAGTCTGCTCATCCAGTCTGACTTTCACATGTTTATTATTGGTCTGCAGCGTACAGCAAAACAAATAATAACAAAATAATCATTTCTGGTTGTCCTGAAAATATCAACACTTTTTGCTATAGTTCAACATTTCTATGGTCTGAGTCAAAGTCAACTTTAATGTCGATCTTTCAGTTTGTGTGTAGACAGAGAGATCGAAATAACGTTTCCAACAATCCCGAATACAAAAATACAATAATACAAATATACAAATATGTATACAAATATGTATAAAGTATGTATATCATATATACAATCAACAGACACATTTACACATATGTTCACATTAAAGGCCCCATGTCATGCTTTTCCGGTTATTACCCGTCCCCTTGTTGTTATGTAGCTTTTTCTGCATGTAAACGGTCTGCAGTCACAAACCCGGTGCGGGTGCTAGTGGAGCCTCGCATATGGGGGGTGCTGCAGCCCTCTAAGCACCCCCCCTTCCCGCGTCCATTCGCGATGTCTCGCTGTCTCGCAGATCCCACGCAGCAAGCGGGAAATGAACCCAGCTCACACTGTCCGCTCTTCACAGCACCGAGCCGCGCAACGTCCCACCAACACGGCACCCAGACCCCACGCAGCATTCTCATCTGTTTGTCCTTACTGGTGTCATTTTCTGGTTGCTAACGCCATGGTAACACATAATCACTGATGTTCCGCTGTAACAGTGGTAGACTCATCAGAACAGAGTGGGCAAACTGACCAATCAGAGCACAGTGGGCTCACAGGGAGGGGGGGGGGGTTATTCTGGTTTACAGTGGACAAAGCAAATAGACAGTATCGTAACTAAAATGGGAAGGAGCATAGCTGTGACGAGAAAATGTACAAAGTATGTAACACCAACCACTTTGAAATAAGTCATTCAGTCTCTGGTTTTGTCACATCTTGAGTACTGTCCGGTCATATGGTCAGAAATTACAAATAGCTCAAAACAACGCTGCCAGACTAGCTCTCCACTGTTCGAAGCGCACTCATACTGGAGTTATGCATAGAAACCTGTCATTGCTTCCGGTTGAGAAACGTCTGCAATCTCGTGTTATCACTTTTCTAAAATGTTTCCAATTTAGCAAAATACCACTGTATTTTTATGATCAAATAGTTTACACAAGAGACGAGCATGACCATAAGACTAGACAAGCTACATCAGGCCATCTACTGGCACCTAAACCCAGGACACATCTTCTGAAATCTTCTGTGTCTTATAGAGCTATAAAGGAATGGGACTCATTGCCAAACTACCTGGCTGAAATAGAGTCCAGAGCCTCTTTCAAGAAGAGATTGAAGGGCCGTCTACTAATGACCATGTTGTACCCTTGTGAGCTGTGAACCCTAATTTAATTTGATCTCATGCTTTGTACTGGTGGGTGTCTAGTGCACTCATCCTTGGCTGAGATTGATATTGAAAGTGGATGAGATTGTTGATGATGTTAGAAATTGTTGATGATATTGGTGATGTTGTTAATGATGTCAGGAATTATGTCTTGAATTGTGTTGTATTATTGTTGTATTGTTTTAAGTGTCGGACCCCAGGAAGAGTAGCTTTTGTCAAGAACAAAAGCTAATGGGGATCCTTAATAAACATAAACATAAACAAGCCGTGTAGGACAGAGAGTGAATACACATGAAATGTATTCTAGTATACCTCAACAATGGAATTATGATCAGTAGAAATGGCCATGACATGGGACCTTTAAGATAAGTGCACCAGCAAAAGGAAAAACACAATGGCAAAAGTGAAGCAGAATAATATGAGGTTAACAATACATGAATATACCTGATGGCAATGCAGAAACAACTAATTTAATTGAGTTTGAATATACAGTCTATGGTTTTAACTCACTTTGCAGGCAGTTTTACCTACATGCGCATGCTAGATGCAAAATGTAATGGAAAAGTTAAATATATTGAATAAAGCTTGAGAATATGGAAAGACACGTTATAGAATGGAATGAAACTGAGAGTATTGCAGGTCTTGTATACATGCTGTGAAATAGCATTCATTTGTTTTTTTACAAATACAGAAATAGTTATTAAATACCAATATTTAAGTAATTAAATAAAAATACAATACTGTAACAGCAAACAAAAGTATACGTATAGGTATGTACCATACATACTTGGCACATATTTCAACCTTTAACAACATCATTAGATAGTCATTTAATTGTTGTCATCAGATTTCTCATTGACGGTTTATATATTAAGCCACATAGTACCTTTAAAATATGGTATGTTAAAGTAATATAATATATTATAATTGATATAATATACTTTAATATAATATCATATACTTTACAATAATTCAATATAATGTCATATAAAATGCACCTCATATTGTATATATTTTACTTTTACTGTTGATTTATTAGCACTTGGCCACAGGTGGCAGCACCGAGCACATCTTGGCTTTCCACTGCTCTCTTTTGCAAAATTATCTTTTAAATTGACAAACATCATATGTGTAATTCGTGGCACAATTCATAATAATCTTTCTCTCTCCATTGACTTCAATACATAATTTTTCCGAAATAAGGTCCCATGGAGGTACACCGGAAGGGGAGGGATCTTCGCCACTCTATTCACCTGCACTGTGTTGTTGTTAGTTTACCCACCGATACGACTTCTCTTGGAGTATTTGTGCACATAAACTTGCCTTTCTATGGCTTTATGTTTTTAAAGTTCCTTCAAAAATCAACTTTATTACCACCAAATGGCTGAAATGGGATGTACTAAACGATAATGACAGGTAAGTCGGGTCCAGCTGCTAACATTTAACTGTGTACATCCTAATGCATTAGCATATGTTTAATATAATTAGCCTACTGATGCATTAATGTGTTTTTCACAGCTGATAAACGTGGAGTTTATTTTAATCTCTTTCAATGCTGCAGGGTAGCTTGTGAATGTTACTCCAGATTTATTGCAGGGTTAATTATTATATTTCATTTTAATTTCATATCGTGCCTTTTATACATTTACTCAAGTACTGCACTTAAGTACGATTTTGGGATACTTGTACTTTACTTAAAGGTAGGGTAGGTAAGAATGGAGAAACCAGCTCGAGTGCCCTATAATTTGAAAGTACGCAGCTGAAAACAATCTGCCACTTCCTTCAGACTTCCTCACAGAGCCCCTCCTCCAACACTCACGAACGCACACATGACCAATGAGGGCACGAGATAAGTTTGTGCACAAGGCTGACAGGCAGGTAGGCCATCCAGTCATTTACAGCGCTATGGCTTCCACAGATGACATTTTGTAATGTATTTATTGTCAAAGCATTTAATATATTCATTGCTATCGGGATGTTAAGAGCATTCCATGGAATATATAAGTGTTTCTGAAGTGAAATACCCTACCTTTAAGTACGATTTAGGGATACTTGTACTTTACTTATTTACCAAGTTATGCTACTTTTTACTCCACTACATTTAACGAAACTCCTTACAAATGACTTTAAATGTTCACATTATAAGCAAATATACATAAACTAATACATAAACGATGATATACAATGATAGGTTAAGATATCCAGCTGCAGTATATCATGTAATTAAAATTAGCTCCACCTTTGCCAGCAGTGATGAACAACATTAATGCATCAATAATCGAAATGTAGGTATTAAATACATATGATTCTAAATTGGGACATTACACACAATACGTACCTTAATTGTGGTACCTTAAGTATAGTTTGATGCTAATACTTTTGTACAAAGATTGGTCATTGCTAAGATAATCAGGGAAACTGTTAAGCAAGGCTTTAAAGCTGTAGTAAGCAGCTCAGCTACATGTCTTACTGGACTGATCTGGTGTGAATCTGCAAAACTGGCTGACTTTAAAAGCAGAGTGCTTGCAAACCCCCAGCATGCAAGCTCAGCAAAGTGGATAAATAACAGTGTACAAATGGAAAAAGTCGTTTCTCCTTTGACACTTTGCACTTTATAATACAAACATGGAGATATGTTAAAGTGCTGAAAAGTTGCTGCGACAGGAAAGTGATGAATGAAGCTTTACATGTAATTTTAACACTTGATGTGTTTCACACACCGTTGCTAAAATGGCATTTGAGGACACTATTCAGAATAATAGAGGTAGAAAGAAAATTGTCTATCAAGCAGAACATGCTCTGATTTTCAAATAATCTGCACGGGAGGCTCATACACTTTTCCGCTACATCTTTCTATTATATCTGTTTGTTTTGTGGCAGCATAAGAAGAGAAATAAAATAAGCTAATGTGCCCCGGGTGTGACATTGGGTTTTCATAAATGGGTAGCTCGCACTTGAAGGAAGTGACACAGACACAAAATAATATTTGCTGGTTTGATTTAAAGCATGTGTTTTACCATATTGATATCCATGTTATATCCAGTATATCAGAATGATGAAGTATGATGCACTACTCATGTAATGTGACATAATTCAAACAGCAAAGTGAACTTATGCTTGATCATCCGTTCGTACTGCACTCACACTCAGCAGCTGTGCAGTGCAACCAAAGTGCATCACTGGGTGTTTCTCAATGTCGAGGAAAGCTGCTCCAGAGCCACTATTTCAAGCATACTATGTCATCGAGTCCCGCCGAAGGACTCTTCCAATGTCCAGGAGACTTGGAATTCTACCGAGGCCGGCGTACTTCGTTGCGGGAAATTTCGAGGCTGCACATGTGTATCCTCCGCGGTCTTAAAATACCCACAATGCTTTGCGCACGGACCAATTTCCAAAATCTTTGGCGGAAAATGCAAGGCGGGGCCTCTCATATGACGCACACCTGCACACCTGTTAGCCTGTCCCATTCTTCGTTCTCTGAATGAAAGGAAGGATTCTTGCCTCGCTTCTGAAGGAACTGACTCGGAGGGACATGTTCTACCAAGGAAGCCTCCCCGACATTGAGAAACACCCAGAGATTACTATTAAACTAATTAGAACTTAAGAGGTTTAACAGGTGTAGAAACGGGCGGCCTTGCATAACTTCAGCTCTAAAAAGCATCAGGAAATACTTTCAATGTTGAAGCCATAAATATTGAAATACATAATGTCTCCTCTAACTGGTCACCATGTTTATGTTACTAACCTTAGAGGAGTCATAATCATTGAGGGGTTACAAGATGCATATGAGGGTTTGCAACATGATAAACGGGGTGAGGAAGAAGCAAAGAAAAACATTCCCAAACGTAATGTTGTTTTTTAACGAAATAAAAATAATCTTGTGTGTTAGAAATACGGTGAATTTAATAATGTTAGCCTCTTATTGCTGGAATTAGACACTTCTATCTGTTGCTGCACCACACTGTGATTTAGTTAAACAGGTGTGCTTTAAGGATAATAGTAATGATAAGGATTTGTTCAAGTGCAACTAAATAGCAGTAAAGTACAGATATTTGTTCCTAACATTCTAAAATGACGCTTCTTCAGGACTGTTTTTCTTATAGTTGTTTTAGAAGTTATAAGCAATCATGTTGTTGTGAGAAACTTTGCAGACGGCATTACTGTATGTGCAGAACAGATGCCTGAGGAAAGCATCGGCTGCAAAAGGTCGACATATCTTAAAGTGTGCCTTATGTTGTTCTGATTTTTGAAACTATACATTTTTCTCCGTGTTGTTTAGAAGTCATGAACTCTACTGTGGCGCGTACATCTCTGCTGTCTACTGAATAAGCAAAGTGTTCTCAGTGGACCATATTCAGAATGTGTTCAATTATATTTAAGTAAGCTGCCTTTTTAATTACACAGTGGTACATTGGAGAGTTAACAGCAATACATCTGCATTAGCCTAAGCTGACTAGTAATAGTCATGTGGTGGAAAAGTATTTCTGAATTAAGGCTCTTCATGCATAATTCCAGGAAAATGTAGCATATTTTAATTATGTATTGCTATTTTCCAGACTTATAACCGACCAAACATGCATGACAGCTGATAGTAAATTACAATGTGTGCATGTGTTTGCACCCAATGAATGCCCAGTGTGTAGCAGGCAGGGGATAATGTATACATGTAGTAGCTGTAAGTCGAGCTCCACACTTCTGTTGTTGCTCGTCCCGTGACCAATGAAACTGCAGAATGAGACAGATAGGGGGGTACGGACAGCTTGTCCGACTTGTCAAGACATGATGCATTGTGTACACAGTGGGAAATAGGTAGTCTTCATTTGAAAGTCAATACCAAAGCTCAGACGTGCTCCAGGGAATTTAAAACCATGAGCCAAAGTTATGATGACAATCCGTGAGGGCTGGGAGTCCAGTGAACACCTCCAGACTGTTCCTGCCTCCTGTGCTTTTCAGGCAACTAAATACAACTATGTACATACACTTACTCTCACACAACTTGTACATATGCTTATAGCTTACACTAGAGTTGCTGTCTGTTACATTAAAGACCATTTACACTAAGACATCTGACTTCTTCTAAATATATCTGTATTTTGCTTTGAACCTTTTATTAAGAAAACCTTACAAGTTGTACCCTCAGTTTACTTTAAAAAGAGTGAATACAAAAACCTACAAGTGTAACCCAGGGGGATATTAGGTTCTGTGACAGTTGCATCATATCACCTAGAAGTACAAATGTCCAAAACAAGGCTGCATTCACTGTTGGCACATGTGCACTAGACATTATAAATACATATCAGATATTATTTGGAGGTAGTGTTTAGAGAGCAGAGACTTTCATGGGGAGAAAAAGGTTCCAATTTCTGATAGGCTGGGCGAATCGCAAACCACGGCCCGTAAATTTCGGAAAAGTTTTGTTAAATCCAGGCTGAAGACTTTTCTTTTTGTCGCTGCTTTTAATTGAACTGTTCATATCTTAGACTGCACTTTAACTCATATCCATGTATTTTTTCTTTTTATGTTTATTTTATTAGCTTTTCTTTTTAATGACTGATTTTAAATGCCATTTTCTGAATGTCTTTCGTTTTTTGTAAAGCACTTTGAATTGCCTTGTGTTGAAAAGTGCTATATAAATAAACTTGCCTTGCCTAAGCCGCCTGTATTTGCTGGCATTAGCATTATTAGCATTAGCATTAGCCCAGCGCACCAAACGGAGAGAGAATAACTTATGGCAACACAACAAAAAAACATGGGAGCGGTGGAGATGAGGAGGTGTCGGCGTTCTGCCGATTTACTCGGTACTCCGGGGACTTCCGGGTGGCAGTATACTTCGTGAAGTTGTTTGCGGTAAACCAAAAGCAGAAGAAGAAGTGACGTCAGCGGCTTCATTTGCCTAATCCTCCCTCAGGGAACTTATTCCGGTGTGAACGCGATATGCTCTTTAGTTCCGATGAACTAAGTACTGGGAACTAAGTACGGCAAAGTGCTTCGTGTGAAAGCGCCTATTGTGGTTTTGCCTTTGACAAGCCTTTGCTCTTGCTTATTTTTCATCTGTGTAGTTTGTAAATGTTCCAAAAAGCTCTATGAACCGTAATGGTTCATAGAGGTAAAATGAAAAGAAACATTTTAGTCAATGACAAGAATATTAGATAACTAATGGCCACAAAGACTCTTTGTGCAGTCTAATGTGCAACATAAACTATGTCATTGTTCATTGTTTAATCCACAGTAAAGACAGTTGTTGCTCTTGGCTTCTGTTCCCTTTGAATAAAATACAGAAACATATGGTTTGCTGTTTAGGAACTGAAACCAGAGCTCCGAGGAAGATTACAAATGAGTCAGTAGAAGAAGAACTGTAAAGTTGTTTAAGTCGTGACTAATCATGAGTTAACTGCCTGGGAAGCTGTACTGTGTGACACAGTAGAACTTATTACAACTATGCATGTCTCTGTCTCTAACACAGCATCCTGCAAAAGTTAGTCCATTAATAACACATTTAACTCTGGGACGCCGCAAAGAAGTTGATGGATTGCGCTTGCAGATATGGTAATGCCCTGGTGTGGCTCAAAGTGTGTGCTAGCAGAGAAGTGGAGCAGCAGCAGCTGCAGGCTTCCTACCTGGATCCGGAGAGTTTAGAAATGCAGCATGAATATGATCACATTAAAAAGGCAATAAGGAAGAAGTGCAGTTCCCATAGCCCAAAGCCACCGTTATATGTCTGCAGGGGTTTGGCAGACTGTCGATCACTAACAGAGTTTTAACGATTACTTTGTCAGGTTCAAATGTCTTTTGAATTTCTAGGCTCATAATGTAGAAGAAAACTCCCTTATGAAGTCATTTTCAATGCCTCCTGCCCACAACACAGGCAGCAATAAGAGTGAGGGACTGGTCCCCGAGACCTTTCATCTACAAAGGTTAAAGGCTTTTGATCTGAAGGAAGAAAGGCCAAAGACCACGGCTCAAAGCTTCTGTTGCGTTGCATATAAACTGTATATTTGTTTCTTTGTAGATGTTTCCTTTGAAAACAAATGGGTTCTTATTAACTAGTTTGTTTCCCTCAGTTGTGCAAATGTGAGTGTTTTATGTAAATTGAAGACGGCGAGCTGGATGTGTTGGTGGTGGTACAGCAGCTTGGCTCGCAATCGTTTCTATACAGGTTGCCTTTGACAAGGAACGTAGATTTTTAAATGTCAATGTTTCTGAAGGTTAGGAAAAATGTCTGGAAAAAAGACTATTGAATCTGGCAGACGGTTACATGCGTACCCTGCTGTTAATGTGTGCTCCTTTAATTGAAAGTATCATACCATAGGGTGAAAAGACCAAGTTCTTCAGATCTTTTCTAGAAAAACCAAATAAAGACATTGAATTTCATGAGAAGATGTGCAGGGATCTCCAGGCGTCAGGCAGCTCAGGAAGGCAATAGAAATTTCATAAAGTCAAAGGAATAAAGTTTTAATGTTCCCTCTTCGTCTGGCACATCACAGCAAAGTGCTGCTCTGCCGGCATGACCTCCTGACCCTCGAGCATGTGGGCCCACCGAGCTGCCACAACAGCCATTGTTGTCTGACTCTGTGTCACTCCAGAAGAACAAGGAAGCAGGGTCACCATCCTGCTGTCAGTCAATCTTCTGCTGCAGGATGACGAGCAGGCACTGGTGGTTTGACACGGCTTAGAAAGTACAGCTGGGTGTTTGCGCGTGGAAATCAACAAGTCAAGTTGAGTGAAAATTATTTATACAGCTCTTCCAACAAAGGGGGATTTTTGCGACGTGCTGCACAAAGAACTGAAGGCATAAATGCAGATAAAGACGCGGGATAAAAATAAGGGAGGAACAAACGCTTTCCAGATCGTGACATTAAGCTTGTGCGCATGTGTTTGTGTATTGTCAGTGTGTGTTCAAACCCTGCATTAGGCAATATGAAAGCACTGACTAAAGCATATCCTCCATATGTGTACTGCATGTATATTACACATGTGTTCTCTGTGTATCTCTTGCTGTTTGTGGGACACAGAACATTCACTGGGCATGTTTTTCCCCCACAAACACAGAGTTGTTTAATTCATGTTGTGCAAAGGTCAAACTTTTTTTTTCACAGCGCAATGAATTATTTAAAATGCACATTAGGGGTGAAGAGTGAGTATTCTCTCTCCCTTTTAGATACATATATTTGGGCTACATCTCCGTGAGGTTGTGAGGAAACAGGTTAAGATGTAATCTCACCGCTACATCACAGTTGATGACTTAGACACTCAGACTAATTAATCCAAAGCCCTCACTCGAATTGCATTAATATATTGGCTCTGTATCTTCGTTATCTTGATTTTTTTTTTCATGACATCTTCTTCCCGTTAATTGATTCAAAAGGAGATCCTAATCTTCTCTGAACCAGCAACAGTTTCGTGTTTCCCATTGTCTGCACTAATTGGCCGACTTGATTCGTTATCTGTGCCAACAGGTGTTGACCCTCCAGGGTTTCGGAGAAGAGCACTCACCTTTCCCGTTTGTTTTGTTGACAGGAAAGGCCCAATGAAGACGGCAGGATGGTGGTCGGCGGCAATTTTATTGTTGGGGCTCGCTGTGCTCGGCGCAGACGGGAGACCCAACAAGGAGGAATTCAGGTCGCCGCTCTATCGACCAGTCGTGAGATTCCGACACAAGGTATTGATCGCCGCCTTTTTTTATTTGCTCTCCGTAACAAGAGGACTTTGTGCTTTTACCAACTATGAAACTAATTACCGTGGGGCTTTCTCCATCCATCAGATGACTCCCCCGAGTTTGTTGTTTTACTGCCCACTGAAAAATACTCCATGAATCATTAACCTTCCTCTGTGTCAGGGGACTGTCTTTTGAAAGACAACATCGGATTTATACGAGCCACAGCTGGGCAGAACCCTGAATGATGTGAGGATGTTTGTATGTAACATGTAATGTATGTCATTTAAGCTGAATGTTGGAAGTACAAGATGAAGTTTAACACTTATTGGGTCTGCGACAAAGGGTAGGCCCCAAAATATAAATCTGCTGCTCTTATCAAGCTTTTTTCCCTCTAACGAGTCTGTTTTTTTCTGAATCGGTACCAGAACACCAGAGTGAGAGAGATGGATCAATTAGAGCTGGACTGGGCTATACATTTACTGTTTTGGCAGCCCAAGACTTGAGGAAAGCAAAGTGTTTTGTCAAGAGGCATTGGTTGGATTGTCCTCCTTCAGTACACATTTCCCATAAGCCCCCTGTGCAACTCTGCACACCAGTAAACACTTTTCCTCTTTACCCAATCCAAGACAAAATGTAGCAGCGACAATAAAGAAGATGTGTTGCGTTTGCTTTTACTTCAAGGCTGTCTACTAACTTTTGAATTTCAGATTTGTTCTAGTCACGTCTGCACTAGAATGAAAGGCAGTGGTACTTTAAAGGGGACCTATCATGCAAAATGCACTTTTTGATGTCTTTTATACATAAATATGTGTCCCCGGTGTGTCGGGGAACTCACGCAGCATCAGAAAATAAAACCCTCTCCCTTTCCGTTCGCAAATCTCTAAAAACAGGGCTATAACGGAGCTGATCCAGATTTGTGTCCGATATGATGTAATATCTGAAATGTGGACCCACGGCCCAATCAGAAACGTTGCTGTCAGAAACAATGCCCGACTGTTTTGGACGTAATATGGTCGGTGTTTACATTAGCATCGCTAACACTCAGAGCTAACCTGTACTGGAGAGCATGTGTGTGAAGAAGCAGGAAGTAAAAAGGAACTCACCTTGTGGCATAACCAGCAAGAGAGAAAGACTTTGAGCTCCAGACTGTTTCAGATCCTTGATAATCCATGATATGGCGTTTCATCACGGCAGCATTTAGTTTAGACGGTAGCTGCCGGCCCCTCCTTTTTTTTTTTATAAAGCTTTATACCCCAAATCAGCACTTTATACCCCAAAACAGGAAGTGAAATAGAGGGATACGAGGCATGGCTGGAATGGGTGATCTGTTTGGTATTTTGAGCAAAACACTTCATAGCCATGTTTTTTATATATTTTTATATCTGAGACCGATATCTATTGCCTAAAAATAGCATGATAGGTGACCTTTAAGGGAGGGTGATTTGAGAGATGGTGAGAAGGAGGTGGAGATGGAGAGTGATGCAGAGGAAAACAGATGGGAGGAATGTCATTGGACCGTATCCGAGATGAGCGGGGGGCCGGGAGTGATGCAAAGCTGTCAAATCCACAAAATGGTCAACCGCGTTCTGACCTTTTGAACACGATTTATTCAGAGAGTTGGTTCTTAACACTCAGACTGCAGCTATCCGCTATGCAAGAGTTCTGCTTCTTTCAAATAGAGCTAGTCTGGAAAATAGTGTTTAGGGAGTAAAGAGATTTAAACTTCAATACCCAAGCATCCTGTAATATGATCTCCGTAAACTGCGGAGATAGCACATCTGTCAGAGTGGGATGCTTTGTACTAAAGGGAAGGGGGAGGCAGACCATCCAAAGACCGCCTCTGCCTGGACAGTGTTGGATTTCTTAAAGGACCAGATCACTGTTTTGTTTATTTAACCTTATCTCTATGTACAGCGTGGTGTTGTACCTTGCTTTTGTTATCACTTAGTACATCTACAGATCCTACATACCCTGGGCTTAGCAGAAGTAGAACAAGAGTCAGAATTTGTGTTAAAACATCCTTCCATAATTCCTTCAGTGTTTCCCACAGATCTGAAATATACTTGGGCAGGTGGTGGCAACAACATGTTTATTTATTGACTTTTCATTCCTGTTTAATCATTTTGCGCAAAGATGGCACTGTTTGTCAGAGCACTTCATCCTTCTGGGATTTCATGAAGAACAGCTCCAACGCCTGTGTGTATGGGAACACCTCTGGTCCATTAACTGCCAGTGTTTCCCACAGATCTGTTTCCCACATCTCTGAAGTATACTTGGTGGGGTGGTAGTGGGGGGGGTAGTGGGGAGGTGACGTGCAACAACATTAACCTTTCTGTTGGTCGCTTGTTAGCAGACCCTTCACGCGATGGCAGAGCGAACAGGTACAGGCAGGGCCCATAATGATAGCCCTATAGTTTAATACTACCCACACATGAACATATGGAAATGGGTTACTATTTAAAAAAATAAATGTATTTATAAATGTATTTAGGAACCTATCCATGTGATTTTTAGTGGGGGTCGACCTCAAATCCTCTAGGGGGTCCAGGGGCATGCCCCCCCGGTAAGATTTTATTTTTTATTTTGGAGTTAAATGCATCAATCTGTCCTTTTTGAGGGGAAAATAAAGATACTAGATCTATGGAAACACCTATATTAAACAGAACTGTATACATTTCAATAATCATAAAATCATGGCCATAACCAATAACATACCATTTCCAATATGAAAAAAACACTGAAACTTGTTTATAAATTTATTTTTGGTTCATTTATAGTTGTGAGTGTGTCTGTGCTCCTGAATCAGCCTCTCCTGTCTCCCCCCTCTCCCCCCTGCTCCTCTTTGAGGCAGCAGCAAAGACTAGTTTTCTCTCAACAAGTTTTAAAAGTGTATCTTACCTTTTTTCACCCAGTTAACTTTTTATTTATTTATTCATGCATATTTTACTAATCATATTACATTTCATTTAGCTGACGCTTTTATCCAAAGCGACTTATAATGACCGATTACAGGGACATTCCCCCTGGAGTAACTAAGGGCTAAGTGCCTTACTCAAGGGCACACTAGTGGTGGTGTTCCAGGCGGGATTTGAACTCACAGCCTTCCGATCTTCAGCCCACCTCAATATCCATTAGACCAATCACTACCCTCTCAAATGGAAATATGTGTTTACATAAATGGTGACCACACCGTTTGAGACCCACTGAGAACTTAAACTAAGTTAACTATCTAAACACTCAGAGAGTCCTTTACCTCACCTGAGCTGAGCTTATCCCGAGCTTGAATGACACACAGAGACCAATCAAGGGCTTTGATTTATGATCTGTATGACAGTGGCCATGTCGGCAGGCCACATCATGTGGACAGCCAGTCACCCTGTGTGAGGCAGGCCACTTAACAGGCCAGAAGGAGGCGAGATCAGAGCAAGAGAGCAAGGGATCATTGTCCACAAGTTAATCGATCGCAGATGGAGTCGTGGTCACGTACGAATAAAAAAAAAACCTAAATGGGTCGCGAAATATACTTGGGCGGCCGTTAATATACCTGGGCGGCCCGCCCAAGTATAGTCTATGTGTGGGAAACCCTGTCCGTTCCTTTCAGTAGTTCACACATTTTGGAAAACCATTTCTCAGAGCTTATCTCAGAGTTAGTTTAATAGACATGGAGACACTCATCTTAGTTAGCTCTCCTGTGTTGACTTCAACATGTGCATTTCCCCCCCCCATAACACTTTCTGGCTTCTGCTTTAAAGTGGACCTATCATGCTATATTTGAAAAATATATTGTAGGGCCATATCTATACAAAACATGTCTGTGAAGTTTTATTTTCAAAATACCAAACAGATCACCCATTGTAGCCATGCCTCATACTGCTCAACCCCCTCTTTTGCAGCCCTGTTAGAGAAACGTGGATCTTGGGTCCTTTACAAAAAGAAAAGAAGAGGAGGCGGCGCTAATGCCTGATCAGAATTCTACCGGAGATAAAGTTAAATTCGGTTGTGATAAAACGCCATCCTGTTTAAACCACGTCAAGGATTATTTCTGAAATAGTATGGAGCTCAAATGCTTTTTCTCTTCCAGGTTTATCATAAGGTGAGTTCTTTTTTTATTTCCTGCTTTTTAAACACGTGCTCTACACAGTACAGGTTAGCTCTGAGTGTTAGCGAGGCTTGCTAATGTAAACAAAGACGAGATTACGTCCAAAACACGTCAGGCATTGTTTCTGATAGCAACTTTCTGTGGGTCCGCCGACGTCACAGCGGATGGACACGTCACAGTGGATGGACACGTCACAGCGGATGGAAATCTGTATCCGCTCGTTGTACACCCGTTTTTTAAAAGATTTGGGTACGGAGGAAAATAGAGAGGGTTTTATTTTCTGACACTGCATGAGTTCCCGACACACCGGGGACAGATATTTATGTATACAAGACATCACAAAGTGCATTATGCATGATAGGTCCCCTTTAATCTTTCTCCCCCCAACACTATCCCTGCTTTCACATTATTCTCTGTTGTACTGCGCTAAGAGTGCACTTGTGTCCTTTTTGTTGCAATGTCGTGTCATTTGAATAAAGCTATACTCTATTTAAGTAGCTTTAGTTCGACCAAAGGCACATTTAGAAGGAGGTGTTAATACTGCTGTACCTTCTTCCAATATATCATGTAACTCTTGTTGAAACTAACTAGATTTGACTTTCTTTTCATTGGCCTGGTTTGGAAGCAAAGTGACTTTAATAATTAAAGTAATGTATGTCCACATTTAGCGGGGATTTGACAAGAGCTACAAAAGTGATGTATTTGCTTTTCCACTCTAATGAAAGTAATGTGCCAGGCGCTGTAATTACATGGCAGAGGAATGTCGTTAACGCATCTGCATACTATTACAATTCATCCTGAGAGAGGACAGAGGTAAACTCCGCTCATCTCGCCGCCTGTCCAGAAACACTGTGGAAATTAAAAACCCTTTGTTGAAAAATTGCCACATTGCAAGCCATTTCTCCAAAATAAGCCTTTATTTTTGCCTCGAGGATTCTCATTTCTTTATTTTGATCTACATTTCAGAGACGCAGTTGTTTCAAAATGAGATATCCAAAGATTGTAGAAGAGCAATAACAAGTTTTAAATTATGGCTTACGGCTCAGAAATAAAATGATGTTGGTACTCACAATCTCAAGTTACAAACAAACAACAATTAAAGCTTCTTTGAAATTAAATGTGTATCAAAAACTCGACAAAATAGTTCAGAACAATAATACTTCTTCTATTCGATACATTTCCTTATCTGCACATAAGTGCTGAATGTCCTTTACGCTCAGCACCTACAGCTGTGATACAGTTTATGCTACAGTATGCGCTCTCCTTTGCTTTGAAGGACAGTGTTTGACAAGGGTAACAGGATCATCAGATACGACCTTTTATAGGCTTTCCTCACAAAGACTTAAATCACCAGGAGGCATTCGGCCATAAACAGCTGGTCACATGCTCTTCCCATAATTCCCATGGTATTGTTTCAGAAATTCAGTGTGAAATCCTCCACATGGGGTCAAGAATAGGACGCAGTTCCCAGCCACCATAATCCAGTTTTGATCATGTTTCATCATAACGGGAATGTAGATTATATTTTACACGGTCTTATTTGTCTGAAGCTCAAATGTGTGGAATAGTGGCAAGGCTTTCTCCACACGAAGGACGAAAGCAATTTCTGAGAATCTGTCGCCCTGACATCAAGCTGTTATGTCAGGTCAAACAAAATGGAGGCAAGGACAACTGTGTGAAAAGCCCCATCCATCCAGCACCGGCTTGGCCACATGGCAAATCTAGATTAACAGGGGATAAGCAGAGAGAAAGAGAGAGAGAGAGAATGAGTGGGAGGGGGTAGGGCAAATGAGATTGAGATAAAGAGACAGGGTTCCAATTGGAGAAATAGCAGGAATAAATCATACAATTCAACATGGCTCGATGTACAGTAGCTTAAGTTAAATCTGCAAAGACAATGTGTTCCTCACATGTGACTTCTGTCAGTATTATAATCACCCTCCTCCTCAGCTGGTCAGCTTTACCCCCAACCCTTGTCACTCATTTTGATGAGCTGTCGACTTTCAAATGGCAGCCAGCCTGAGGCCGAGGTAACCAGCTTCCGTAAAGTCTCCACAGGGGCAGAGGAAGCTGACTCTGTATGGAGCCAATCTGATACCACAATAACAAGATGTCCATGCAGCTGTTAAACCTGGTGTGTTTTTCACAGGTCTGTTCAGCTGTGTGCATGTTCATTGGCTGGTGACTTTGTGTAGGTAATGCCAACAAAGAGGTTAAGTTTTTGTGTATCTGGTTGTCAGCAGGATGTTGTACAAACTACTGATTTCAATGAAACTTGGTAGAATAGCATGGGGACCAATAATATTTTAGATCGAATATGAGTCACAGGCGGATACAGAAAGGATTTTTCACGCTTGTTAACAATGTGAGATGTCTGAGTGCCCTCCTAGTTGTTATTGATATGATAAAATACTGTCAAAGATAAGGTCTGCACTGGTGTAGGATGGTTTCCACTGGAGAAGAAGGTGGATGGGTCGAAACTCCAATTGGATAGAGGATGATAAAGGGCAGACAAAAGAAAGGGAGAGGGTGTCTGCAGATTGGTCTTTTTTTCCGATAGATGCAATGTTTTGACTTCCTCTGTATAACCACAGGAAGCCACACATCTTTTCTGATAAGGCACTTAACCTGTCACTGCAGTACGGCCTCGATAGGCTAACTGTCTTAACAAAACCACATACCTGGCCAGATCTCATAAAATAAACACACAGCAACAAGAAACTCAATCATTAATTGATAATAAGTGCTCCTTCTTTTGCCAAGCGATGTTGTTCTTCAGCCACATAGCTAACTGGTTGCCAAGCAAAACATGGACGCTGTGGAGCTAACATGATTACATCATATTAGCACTTTTCATGCTGGTTCAACGTTTGTTGTATCTGGACAGGTGCAGGCTCTCTGTTATTTATAATAGGAGAAAAGAAAAAGGCAGTTAATATAACAATATATATTTATATATTATATACCATCGGCAACTATACAGTAAGTAACTACAACTCCAACAAAGCAAAGTGAGACAGTAGTTCCCTGCTTCTCAAATATGAACCACTGTTTTTTCCCTCACCTATTTCAGTTTCTCACTTTGTTTTGTAAATGTAAATGACAGTTGTAGGGGCATAACACAAATGATGTCAATTGTTAGACGCTTTTACCCAAAGCGACTTACATACACTCAATGCTGTGGGCGATCCCCACTATCTGTTCACCTTTTAAAAATGCAGACTTGAATAACGGCATAGCTTCTGAAATATAAGTTTGAAATCAAATTGCGAATCTAATCATACACATTTGATTTGGTGAATGTGAAAAAAATCCTATATAAAAGACACATTCACACCTTGCTGAGTTGGAGTTGTACATTCTACTCTTCTGTCACACAGGTATGAAGCCATTTGCAGTCATACGTTTCAAATTGAAGTGTACTTGGAAGTTGAGGGTGTGGAGGAGTGAGGGATGTGAGAACTGAAGCAGGCGAAGGAGAGGAAAAGGCGGAGATAAAGCCAGAGAGAGAGAGAGAAGCCAGAGGAGAATGTGGGCGGTCAGCCAGCTAGCTGTGACAGGTGCAGATGAACCGCGGGTTGTACAGCTGGGTGCCTCCTCGTCCCCAGAGTCTCCGGGCAGCAGAGACAGGCCCGCCAGCTGCCCTGGGGAAATCATTATCTTCAAACAAATGAAGTGTGAACACTCTCTGCCATATGCAAATAAGCACCATTTGATATCTTCTCTACCTGTACTGTTCTAAATGTCAAACCCTTCCGGAGGGCGGGGGGATTCGAAGAATGTCACACAGCCACGGGTGTTGTGGTTTTCTTTTAATTGTGCCTACTGGGTGGTTGGTCAACAGTGTTTTGTTTAATATCAAGAAAGATGATGTTTGTTTACTAGATCATGGTTTTCATCGATTTATTTTTGACTTTGTATCAACCTACTTTTAAATTAAAACACATAGTATAGCATGGCTTCACACATAGTTGTGACCATTACTTTGTGTATTCCAAATATATATAATGACCAACATCGTTTACTTTTAGTGCTGGCACAAACAGTTGATACATTGACGTATTGATTGACTGAAATTAATTACTGCAATCTATTTACTGTTAGTAAATGTATTATATTTGGACTGTTGATCAGAAGAAATGGCTCTTTGACCATCTTTCAACATTTTATAGTTTGATCAATTGTATAGCTGATAGCTTTGTTCAATGACCCAATCTAATTTTGATTCGAAAGTAATGTTGTTATACTATTCTCAAACATCATCTTAACAGACTCAGTACAGTATACAACATGGATAAGCAGGACGATATGGAGAACATGGTACAGACAGTATCACTGACAAGTATACACAATATAACAAGCGAAGAAGAAAAAGGCGATTTAAATTAGTCTTGCAGTCAAGATTACATTTTAATGGATGAGATCTCTTGTGTGTAAAAATCCATACAATACTCTAAATGCATTGCATACTAACCTTTGTCAAATCAAGCTTATCGTATTGAGATAAATATTCAGTATTCACATTTTCTGTTCAGACCCAGGGATTGGGTAATCAGCTATTTTCAGTAGGCACGCAGGGACCGCTGTTCATATTGACTGTAGACCTGTTGCATAATGCATCCACTTCATAACGGCATCTTGCTCCAAGTAGTCAGAATTTTCTGAACGAGAAGCATGAGTGATGCAGATTTCACTGTAGAGAAATCAAATATTAATGCCTCTTCCACGGTTCTGTGGGCAGCAGCTTCTCAGAATAGTCGTCCTGATAACAGCGCTTTTCACCACCGTAATCACTATGCATGCTCTAAATGCAGTTGATTTTAATAGCGCTCCTTCTCAAAGGGTCAAGGCTATTTGCTCTTCTTTAGAAGTCTCTATACTATGAAATATATTTTTTACGAGTCAACTATTTCTTTCTTTTCTTAAATAAAGATCAGTGATGTTTTGGGAAATGTTGAACTGCAAATATGATCAAATGGTGCAAGATACTTTGAAAGCCATATATGGACATCCACTCAAAAGCAGCAATACTGTTGGAGATCCTAACACTGCGAGTGCGATAACATGTAACTTTTAATTTGTGTTAGAGAAAAGATTGTTAAGAAATTATTAAATATCCCTGAATATATATATATATATATATATAAATACTACATATACTGCCTTCAGCTGATCATTAAATTAAATCCTGTATGTATGAATCAGTATACATCTTAATGTTGAAATATTTATACAAAAGATTTTGTTATTTTAATCATGTTATGCTGTTTTTCTGCTTCTTTTAAATTGTGTATGCATTATGTAAAGCCGGTTTGTGTATGACATGTGCTCTACACAGACCTTAATCCATAAAATAAGAAAGAGGTGCTGTGACAATGGGAAAGGTTTATCATTGTGTATGTAAGTGATGCAAATACCACCTAATATAACCTAACGTTAATCTCCGATGTATGCGTGCATAAACTGCCATTTAAACAGACAACACTACAATGTGTCGGACAAGTGTTTACATTCAGAGTGAGATCTGAACGTCATGACGGCACAGACACGATCTCACTTGAACACTGAGCTGTTGATTACAATTTCTACGGTACAGCACCAAGGTTGTCCCCCTGATTTAAATGAAAGCATGTTGATGCTGTCATCCTGTGATTTTTTAATACCTGTTAACTCTTGTCCTTTTTTCTTTTTGTGCTTCTTGTTCCTGCAGGATGGGATCCCTGAGAGCTTGAGGATGAAGGGTGAGTTTCCATTTCTCATTTCTTGCTCTTCTTTCTTCTCCGATGACATGCAATATACCCAGCATGCATTGTACACAATAGAGGCTGGGTGTAGGGTTGGTGTCTGATGGAGGCCACAGTATGGCTTAACCTGTTGAGCCCGAGCCTGTTTCTCAAGCCTCTCGAAAATGACATTCCCAGAACAATTGACTATATCTTCACTTCTAAAAGGGGTACATTAATACTCTTTTTTCTCAAAGCAATGATAAACCTGTGAGTTGGATGTAGAAAAGTCAGAATCAATAGAATTTTTTTTATTTTAAAGTAAATTCAGATTGAACATAGTAAAAAAATGTTAATTATTTTGTCCGTCCAAAAAAACAAAACATTACTTATACAGTAGTGAAAACCACCCTTGAATGATGGGATAGTAGACAAAAAGCTTTAGGAATCCAAACTATAACATATAATAAGTACCCTGTATCAAAATTGATGCAAAACAAGTGACATTTGACCTTTTTAGAGAGGTTCAGCCAAAACACTTCTGGGGTCATTTGGGTGGATTTTCCATATCTCTGGAACCCATCGGTCGATTTTGATGATTGACACCTGTTTTGAACCGTTAGAGCCAATGGAATCGAGGGGAAGTTCCTAAATTAATCTAAACATTACCCATTGGTGAATGAGTGATGCGTAGCCAGAATGCCCCGGAACCGGAAGCTATACACTCTAGTAGCTATCGTAGCAGCTAATATGAAATCTCCGTTATTGACATACAAATGGAATGATGGATTATCAGTAATCATTTCAAAGTGACACAGACACATTGGATTAACACATCTGCTGTAGGATCCTTTGGACTGCCCTTGATGTAAAGGATTTCATTTTTGTATATCAGAAAACAGCTCATACAGAGCACCTTTAACTAAAATCTCCACTCTAGGAAATCCATTTGGAGCACAGCACTGTATCTTCTTCCCCCTCTGCCTCAATGTGAAGATCTCACAAGATAATCACATTTTGAAACACAGTCAACCAACCCTGCTCCGGGGCAAACATTTCCTATGGTGATTTATGCTGGTTTTCACTTACTAGGTTCTTCTAAATGCATAAAACAAGCATACATGTAGTTTCCCACAGTGACAATTACCAGCCACTGACGCGTGATATTTGTTGAGACATTGTTTAATGCCAGAGTCATGTGTTGTACTGCAACATGTATGAGTAGTGAACAACTTATTGGACAGATTTAGGAAAACAACCCGAGTGTTTTGGTCACTAAACACGTCAGCACAAAAATCATAAAATGTCTACGACTTAAATATGGGTAGTTGTCTAACGGGCCTCAAAACAAGTCGAAGAGAGCGAGTAAGGATGGGATCAGAGATAAACAATGTTTTTTAAATTAAGCTCAAGGATATACTGTACACAATGTACCTTTGTATCAGTTTAGCAGCAGTGTAGTGGCAACAATACATTCACATTTGATGAGAATGGAGTTTTGTGCTTTAGTCGTGTAAAGTACAGCAAACATTTTTGAATTAGTGTTTTGGTTTAGCTTTGTAAATGCAAACCAGTAACTCATCA
This sequence comes from Pseudochaenichthys georgianus, assembly GCF_902827115.2. Classification (NCBI taxonomy): domain Eukaryota; kingdom Metazoa; phylum Chordata; class Actinopteri; order Perciformes; family Channichthyidae; genus Pseudochaenichthys; species Pseudochaenichthys georgianus. The sequence continues at coordinate 9,021,952 of NC_047512.1, read as the reverse complement.
TCATTAATACAACGTTGTTTTTCTTCATCTGCGTATACATACAATCTCCCCTCTAAAAGCTATGTAAAGTCTGTAGTGGAATTAAGTGTGTGGATGTACCGATTTACTTTATTCAAAAGGTTACACTTTATACCAAAGAGAGGAATTGCAGTTTAATTCTCCGCTCCAAACAAAAACAATTTGTGCAGTGAAGATACCATCAGAAACTCCTACTTAACTTTATACAATTTTGCTACGAAGGAAACGTTAATTCGCTAAATACTAATAGTTCTGTCGATTTCTGTTTTTTGTACAAGATTAAACTGGTGCAATAAAAACCGTCAGAAACAGCATTATCATTATGACACATTCTGTAAAATGAAGGAATAGCCTACATCAACCACCATTATCTATTGTCATTTAAAACAGTTACTTTAAGAATAATCAAAAAATGGATTAACCTATAGTGAAGATAACAGTAGCAGGTGTAGTTGGCACTATAATCCCAACCAGCCTCATGTTCCCGCAGGGTCGGCTCTAGAACAAATCAAATGGGGGGGCAATAATTTACAAAGGGGGGGGGGGGCACACACTGCCGTCAACAACCAACACACAAACACCAACGCAACTTCAAAAAACATGCTGTGAAGTCTATTGTCTTTCACACACATTGCAGGGTGTAGTGCTATTGTATAGCGCACCTATGACCTGTGCATACATGCACGGTTGTGGAACGACCACCAACACAGAAACATATGGACATAGGCCACCATATAAAAAGTGTGCATTGAAATGTATTTAGTATCCTATCCATATGAACATGTTTTAGGTGGGGGTCGACCTAACCTCCACTAGGAGGGTCTGGGGGCATATTGAAGTTAAATGCATCAATCTGGTGCACTTTGAGAGCAACATTAGGAGATCTATGGTTAGCCTACATTTATCAGCATCCATATGAAACAGAACTGTACACAGATTTACTTTTTCTTTATGGATATGTTACTAATCACTCCCCTTTTAAACTGTATTATTGTGTTACTGTCCTATAGTATTTCATACCCGTTTTTTATTTATTCTCTTATTCTTTAATAACTATAATGATCATATAAAGGTATTCCTCGCAAATACTGGTTTACATAAATGGTGACCAAACCGTTTGAGACCCACTGAGATAACTTACACCAAAGTGAACTATCTAAACACTGAGAGAGTCCTTACCTCACTGAGCTGAGGTTATACGATCCTCTCAGTCTGACAGGAGAGGACTCTCCTCCACCTTGGTGTAGAAACAGCTCTTTATATCCGTTAGCATAGCTAGCTAACCAGATGCTAACAACAACATTCCACGTTACCGCTTGCGCACTCACAAAATGCGATCGTGCCCCACACACACACACACACAGAGCCGAGCTTGAATGATACACAGAGACCCAGAAGTAGGCTACTTGTACTGTACTGTATATCATATTATTTTCGATGGCTTTACTGTATAATCAGTGTAACAGATGAACAGATCGCCACCGGGCTTTCATCTAAACACACAGCCACGTAATGATAACAAAACAAAGGTCGGGGGTCATTGGTCAAGCAACACACCAATCAGAGAGCAGCAGTGAGCACACCTCAGGCTGTTTTATATGTGTATTCTTTATTTCACGTATTTCACACAAAAAACCTTTAGTGGAAACGTTTTCACTTATATGATTAAAAAAAAAACGGCAAAGTGGCAAGGCTTGCCCACCCTGCGTTGGGGGGGCACAGTGACTCATTTGGGGGGGCATGGCCCGCGAATGACCCCCCATGACGCCGACCCTGTGTTCCCGTGGCACAAGGCGGTGTGGAGGCATTAATGCGCTTCAGTCCTCTTGTTGTCTGAGGGATGCATCTCATCTGTCAACCTGCCACCTTTCTAATGTCTTCTCTGTCTCCTCTAAACAAGAGTCAATGTCAGGCAACAGGGTGATCCCTCTGCCCAACATGTCTGCCACTAAGTGTTTGAAAGGGCCGCTAAATGGACGTCTCCCCATCTTTCTTCACCAGGGAAGGTCGAAGCAGTAATTGTAGAGGGTACATTACCATAAAGGGCGGCCCCAGCTGTCTGCTGTGATTCACTTTAACGCGCCATGTTCTGTAAACTGAAAAAAAAGAAGGGATATCTCACTTTGGCCAGTTTTCAGCAAACTCATTTCCAGGCCAGTTAACGAGAAGGAGAGCGAAGTGTTCAGAAAATCATAAATAATTCAAGCGTCACCCCGTACATTGGAGGCTTCTCATTATTACACAACAGGTCAGTTTAGTGTTACAACTTCAATTTTACAAGCTACGTAACAATGTACTTTTCAAATGGACATCAAGCTATACCGAAATTAGAGAAGACACAGGAACAGCTGAGCTCAGGACAGTAATACAGTTAATTTGTACAAAAAAACTTGCGAACAAACTCCGAAAAGGTAAGAATTAGGTCTTTGTTTCAAACTCCTGCAGAACACATTCATTATATCTGTGGGCTTCCTTCATGTCCATAACCTAAAGCAGGGGTGGGGAACCCCTGGCCCCCGGGCCGTATACGGCCCACGAGACCATTTGGTACGACCCTCGAGGTAATTTATAAACACACGCAAAAAAGAAAAACATTTAAGAAATCTAGACCGCAAAAGAATTAAACAAGCGAGTGCCTGTTTTTCCTGACCACAGTCAGGGTCCTTGAACACAACACGAGGCTAACGTGTCATCACGTGGTATATCTCTCGTCTGACGGGTGCAGTACTGACGGAGAGCACCAGAACGCGGCTCCGGCACTTCAGAAACTGCAGTACCCATAAGGAGCCGTACACATGCTGCAGTTTCTGCGTGCTGTGTCTTTAGTTGAACGCCCAGTGGCGATCTGCTCATCTGTCATCCTGATGATACAGTCAATAACTTTGTTGAGACTTTTAACATACTTTGCTTCTTTAAATTCATAACCAGTTGACATCCTGTTTGATTTTGGGCAAGTTAATTCCCCTTCAGTCTTGCTCTGTACTCAAACACACACACACATGACTAAATATGTATATATGTTCATTTTAATGCATTTCTTATTTTATAGTTATTTACCTATTGTTATCTTTGATTTATCCTTAATTGTATTAATCTGTGTTAATCTGTGCTGTCCTATTTTTCAATCCTACCCTGTTGCTGTTAAACTACTGAATTTCCCCACAAGGATTAATAAGGGTCCATCTTATCTTATCTTATCTTATACATCAATGTGTTGAAATGTGCACACTGCACACACTACACACTGTAATATGCATTGCACTGCGATAGACTGGCAACCTGTCCATGGAGCGCCCAACTGCAATCATTCACGTAATGTGTGCTACAACCCTGAACAGGATGAGCCGTTTAGAAAATGGATTGGAGGATATTAAATTCCTACATTTAGTCTGGATGAGGAAAACAAAAAATAATTATAGATCCGGGAAATGCAGCGCCCTATAAACTCTCCAAACTGAATGTCATCACGGAGGAGACAAAGACAGACAAATGCCAGCCGGATTCCCGCTCGCTCAGTAATTGGAGTCCCAGAACGAGCGCCTGTTATGAAGGCTGGAGCGAGACCTTGGGCTGCCGGTGAAATGCAATTTTACCTAATAAATTGACTGATTTGGCCATATGAAATACCTCTTGGAAGTTTTCGAGATAATCGAGCTTTCCACATTACGTGTAAAACCTGTCGGCGATGGCAACACCGTTATGAAGGATGATCGGAATGCGGTGCAAACGAGACACCGTTAAGGCTGGTGTTTACGACAACGTTCAGTGCTGCAACTTGTGTTATTTATTATATGACAAATCGGTTTCGGTGTGAATCAGGTTATTATGCTCCCAGGTGACTGCTCAGGTTTTCATTTCATATTTGCTTGAGAGTAAAACTAGACAATATGTATTCCTTGAAAGTGTGTGAGTTTGAGGGTAAAGAATCAATAACTTTGAAGCTTTTTTTAAATTGACAATTTATATATAGTTTGTGCAGAATAGAAGTGCTCGTTTTACATTCTCACATTCAATCCTCTTTCTCTTTAATTGTTCTCTGTGGGCTTCTGTTAAGTCTGCCTCAGTATAAACATGCTCAGTCATACAGTAACACTTATTAGCCCTGATCCTTGAAGGAATTGGGCCTTGGAAGTCGTTGATATTAATGTTTAAGAAGGTTTGGGAACCTGAATACAACTTCAGTGAATAGAGCCGAGCATAATTTCTAAACACTTACATTAAAGGTCCCCTATTATACTGTTCTTCATCAATATATTATATATACAGATTTATACAAACGTGTCTCTGAAGTGTTTGGCTCCAAACACCAAACAGATCATTGCAGCATTACCCATAATCCCCTCTGTTTCAGCCCTGTTTCAAAAGTGTTGATTCTCTGTCTGTGACTTTAGATGAAAATAAGGAGCCCCTCCCCACGCCCCTCTGAGAGACATTTGGTTAAAAAGAGGAGAGGAGGAGATTCAGGTGGGGGGGGGGTACCTTGGTTGGTGATTGGCTAATGGTTACACAAGCCAAACATCGTTATGACATCATAGAGTGGCCAACATCTGATTTTCAGTTTTTATATAAATGGATCAGGACAAGAGTGAGAGAATCTTTTTTCCTGAAACGTTCAGAATCTCTTTCCACAGAGGGGACACATGTTGATGTAGAAGAGACATGAAGAAGAGGGGACACATGTTGATGTAGAAGAGACATGGAGAAGAGGGGACACATGTTGATGTAGAAGAGACATGAAGAAGAGGGGACACATGTTGATGTAGAAGAGACATGAAGAAGAGGGGACACATGTTGATGTAGAAGAGACATGAAGAAGAGGGGACACATGTTGATGTAGAAGAGACATGAAGAAGAGGGGACACATGTTGATGTAGAAGAGACATGGAGAAGAGGGGACACATGTTGATGTTGAAGAGACATGGAGAAGAGGGGACACATGTTGATGAAGAAGAGGGGACACATGTTGATGTAGAAGAGAAATGAAGAAGAAGAAGGGACACATGTTGATGTAGAAGAGACATGAAGAAGAGGGGACACATGTTGATGTAGAAGAGACATGAAGAAGAGGGGACACATGTTGATGTAGAAGAGACATGAAGAAGAGGGGACACATGTTGATGTAGAAGAGACATGAAGAAGAGGGGACACATGTTGATGTAGAAGAGACATGAAGAAGAGGGGACACATGTTGATGTAGAAGAGACATGAAGAAGAGGGGACACATGTTGATGTAGAAGAGACATGAAGAAGAGGGGACACGTGTTGATGTAGAAGAGACATGAAGAAGAGGGGACACGTGTTGATGTAGAAGAGACATGAAGAAGAGGGGACACGTGTTGATGTAGAAGAGACATGGAGAAGAGGGGACACGTGTTGATGTAGAAGAGACATGAAGAAGAGGGGACACGTGTTGATGTAGAAGAGACATGAAGAAGAGGGGACACATGTTGATGTAGAAGAGACATGAAGAAGAGGGGACACATGTTGATGTAGAAGAGACATGAACACGTGGATTTTGAATAATAGGTGACCTTTTAAAGAAATAAACAGTTCAGATTTGTTCAGAATAAGTTGGTGTGGTGTAGGATAGTGCTACTGGAAAACAGGCATATTGTGATATCTGCAGATGCTCTCCATAATCTGCTTTGGAAGGAGATTGAACAGGTTTGTTGGGTCGCAGCTGGCCAGTGGACGGAGCCAAAGCAGTCCATCTTCATCACTGCAATGCAACACGCTCATATTACTGGAGCTGGATGGCCAGTGACATTTTCAGTGCATACTAACGAAATGTGACACTATACCCCTATCAGCCTTGCAGTGTTATTGTTTTTGACAGGAATTTAGATTACTTTATATATGGCCATGAGAATAACAAAATGGTTATCTATAAATATGAATATGCCTCATGCTTTGCCGTGGTTCTTTACATTCATTTGATTTAACAGCTTTTTCGCAACTTTTGTTAAGAGGTCTGATTGTTGAAGGACATTTGTTTCAAAGGTGCATTCGTTTTGAACCTGTTTAACTGAATCCAGTTAAAACACGGTAGGCTGTTTAATGTGGATGCTATCTTAGTAGCTGTTAGCTGTGCACCAAACTCTTTATCTCTCTCTTATTAACTAAGCTGTCCACCAATATTCTACAAGTTTGCATTACACAGTTAATCCATACCACAACAGTTATATTGTGATAAAGATAAAAGTACTTTCTGCTTGTTACATTTGGGAAATCCAGCATTTAGGGTTGATTAAATAAGAAGTTGAAATACAGAAATCACCAAGCATGAATATATGGCCACTAACGACAGATTTTCCCACGGCAACAAATAAATAACTAATGACAATAAATTACAATCATAAACCCTGGACTATCTCCATTGGGATGATACAACCTTTAAGGTTTGACAGGGAGCAAACATCTGGTTTTGTTGCCTGGCACCAATGTTTACATTTCCCCTAATCTGTAGTCTCCCATTCTTTCATTTACTGACATAATATATTCATTTGTATGCATAGCATCTGCCTTACCCCAACTAGACCGGAGCCCCTTGCTGAAGCTCATATGAATAATTCACAGGCTGCAAACACCAAGCGCTAAATTGTACATTCATTCTAAAATTACCCTCCAGCCCCTGGGCCCGGGATACACTTTTAATAACTCGTCACAGACGTCATGTGTGAAGAGCAGTGAATCCTGCCTTGCATTGCACTTTCCTCTCACAGTGAGAGGATAGAAACACAGGGAGTCTTCCAATATAGGGCGGTGGTCCATAGGGACTTGGCTTGGCAACTGGAAGGTCACCAGTTCAAGTCCCGGAAAGACCAAGTGCTACCGAGGTGTCCCTGAGCAAGGCACCGTTCCCTACACTGCTCCCCGGGCGCCGTACATAGTGGCAGCCCACTGCTCCTAACACTCGGATGGGTCACATGCAGAGAAACCGTTTTGTTACATAGTACCTGTACTACGTAATGACAATAAGTTGAATCTTCAATATATTGTTTTGCCACAATTTAAATTGAAAAGCTCTCATACAGTAAATCTTAATCAAGTAACTGTACTTTCAAAGAGTCTTTTTCCTGGCAGGGAGGAGAGACTGCACTGCACCGTCTGCTTATGAGCGGACACGGCTAGCCTTAGATGAGTTTCAGAGTAAAAAAACCCAAGAAGGCCTTAGGATTTTCCCTTTCAATCCCCTCAGGACTTTTTTTGGGTAACTTCACGGGCCACTTATGCTACTTGACCCATTAAGCCATAAGAGGACAGTTGTGTGTGTGTCCTAAATACTTTACAGTACAACTCCGACACCTCCTCAGGGGAGAAATCCGGCTGTGCCTTTCATGGTCACGCTGCACTTTAAACAGCATTAGGGTGTCCATGCTTCGTTTTCAATTGTTGATCCTATTTTTTTGTAGATGGTTATCTAAATCCTCGGATAAGGCAAGGCAAGGCAAGGCAAGTTTATTTATATAGCACTTTTCAACGCAAGGCAATTCAAAGTGCTTTACAAAAAAAATGAAAGACATTAAGCATTAAAAAAGAAAAGCTAATAAAATAAACATTAAGGAAAAATACATGGATACAAGTTACAGTGCAGTTCATGAGGATAAGGGGTTTTAAGATACCCGAAAGCAGCATGACACGAAAACACACCTTCAAAAATATATGTTTTGGTTGTCTACCAGTCTTTGTCTAATTGTTTTCGCACCAAAATGTAGATCTCTTGTTCAAAGTCACTGAAAAGTAATGAAAGACTGATTTCCGTGGACTTTACTGTGGCATTTGAAATCTTTGATAACCAAATGAGCTCCAGACTCCAGTCCTGTTATCAGTTCTGCTGTAGGAAATGCACTGTAATCTCTCCAGGAACCAAAAACCTCTGGGCCTTTTTACGAGTTACCATATATTATTTATCTGTCTACAGATTTTGAATCCTCATCATCCACAAAGTTCAAAAAACAGTCGTCTGTCTCCTGACTTCGAATGGAGTTACGAATGCTCGTAAACGTTGACTGATTGATCACCCTCGGCCATAATATTAACATTCATGAGCCTTTGCCGTAGTATACCGTTATGGCATGCCATTTATTTTCAGCTCTTTGAATTGCTTAATGAACTTAAAGTGCTTATTTGAAAATAATAACACGCACAAGGGTACAAAGCAAGAGTGATAGGTGTCATGGCGATCAGCAGCACTGCAAAAGGGAAGCATAATGTCCTGCACACTTAGCAAGATCAACACTTTCAACATCACCACTCATCTTCACCGTACAAATGACTTCCAGGATGTTGATAACCATACTTTTGGCAAACCATATCCCGAATATGTAGAATTAAACGGAGTGAGACGAATATAATTGAGATTCATCAATAATTCTTGGCGATCTGCGTGAACTCTTGGTACTTACAGTGGATAATGATGAAGGCTTGGCTGCAGCGGTGCCTCTTTCCCACCTGAAGGTCAACACAGTAATCAAAGGAAGGAACATTATCTTGAGGAACGTTTCCTACTCTCAGCCAAGTTTCACTTACATGTGTTTTTTATCTGAATGGCAGGACCGCATCAGTGTCCAGACATTAAGAGATAAACCCATTTTCACAGAGCTATTCTATTCATTTGATTGTACAGTATGTCCAAAATGAAAATGACCTCCTATATGTTGCAGCTTGCTGTACTAAAATGAATCTTAAAATGTCTCAGGAGTTTTTAATCCAATTTCTTCCAGGACCTCGACATAAATCTCCTCACAGCAGTAACAGCAGCCGTACTATCTAAGACGGCACATTGGGTACATTTAGGAAGCTCCAATATACCATATGAGTGATAAATAACCGAGGCTTTAGTGTCTCTAACTCACTCATATTCCACATTTTATTTCAAAGCTCCTTTTATGTTGTACTGTTGGGATCACTGTTTGCATGTAGAGAGCTATAAAAAGTCGATGTGACTGACGGTAGACTCTTGTCTTGTTGTATGATCTTGTACTCAGCAGGGGCTTAGCTTGTTTGTGACGACCCAAAAACATTTCATTGTCTTTCTTGAGTTGGAATCAGACGTTCTTTTATGTGTTTCATCATGGCAAAGAAAAAAATCTCTGCGCAATGTGTGCTGTAATCTCTATTCAGTTCTTGTCCTATTTTTTGGGCAACTTTTTCTTTTATTTTTGCCCTTTGATAAAGGCCCCTACTGAGTTTAAACGGTATAACACTACAGAGGCTATGTAGCAAAGTCCTTGATCCTTGTCTAGCTTTTGCACTTGTGGCAGAGACAAATAACCCTATGAGTTTCATTACAAATAAAATCACTTTTGGACACAAAAACATAGTCTTTACGAATAAGCATTGATCTCATCATTTTAAATATTAGACCATATTAGTAGTAATAGTTGTACCACCCGAAAAAAGCGGGGGATGCACACCATATGCATACATTTAAAATGGGATTATGTTAAATTAATAAATGTTCTATCTAAAATTCAATGAGTTCTTCTTCTAAAAATACGTTTCTGGTGTCCATAGAAACCATAACAATTGCTTCCTCAACCAAAGAAAGCAGCTATTCTATTATGATGATTTTCTATATCTAATTTGTGAACCTTCATACCCTCAAATCGCGCACACTGCAGCTTTACTCTGAACACGGAGGGATCTTTCAATGCTTTGGTTGAATGCATTCAGCATTGGAAGTCACATTTACTTTGAGTGCTCAGATCAAATTATAACTAAACATATATTCATGGTATTAACAAAGAAGGCAATCTATCCAGTTAGCGGTCTCTTGTATCCCCACATAAGCTACCCTAAACCTATTCCTAACCAACATGTGCTGTATGTGCTTGCTGTAAATCTACAGTAATGTACCTTTTTAATTAAAAAGACATGCGTACACATACCCATCTGTATATAGTTGTTTAATTCAGATTGTAAGACATACATTTTTCATTACATTACATTACATTTTTCATCCTCCAGCCTAAAGAAAATCTCTACAACTTTTCTTTTAATCCTCCTTTCTTCTTTTAATCCTCCTTTCTTTTATGACAGACCACTCGTTTCTGCCTGCTTATATTTGATCAAAGAAACAGACACTGACACACATTCACTAATCTAAAAAGCACTACCACAAAATAGTAAACTCAACAATTCAGAATAGGCAAGATACACTTCCCAACTTTCTGCCTACCAACCAGACGGCTCTGTGTAATGTGAAGTAGTAATGGGAGAAGTGTGGGGTACTTACAATTAGTCGGCAATCCCTGATCAATGGGGCTGTTAGTGGAAACTCTCTCAGTTGTGCATCCTGATGTGGAAGAGAGACGAGCCGGGCCCACGTTCACTCATTAGAGGGGGGGGGTGACATGGGACGGAAAGTTTCCAAGTGGCTGCCAGGTGCTCTCATATCCACTCTGCAACACACACACTCAGCCAGAGACACACTCACACACTCAGCCAGAGACACACACACACACACACACACACACACACACACACACACACACACACACACACACACACACACACACACACACACACACACACACACACACACACACACACACGCACACGTACACACACACACACACACACACACACACACACACACACACACACACACACACACACACACACATACCATGTACACATCACTTCAGGGGACATTACATTGACTTACATGCATTTCCTAGAGACTTATCCTAACCTTAACCATAACCAACACATGCCTAACCCTTAACCTAACCAAGTCTTCAGCCTAAAATTAATGATCCCCCTCATGGGGACCTCCATTTTGTCCCCATAAGGGAGGTGAGTCCCCACACGTGACTGTGTAAACATAGTTAGGTCCCCACAAGTATAGTAATGCTAACACACACACACACACACACACACACACACACACACACACACACACACACACACACACACACACACACACACATACCATGTATACATCACTTCAGGGGACATTACATTGACTTACATGCATTTCCTGGAGACTTATCCTAACCTTAACCATAACCAACACATGCCTAACCCTAATCCTAACCCTAACCAAGTCTTCACCCTAATATTAATGATCCCCCTCATGGGGACCTCCAATTTGTCCCCATAAGGGAAGCCAGTCCCCACACGTGACTGTGTAAACATATTTAGGTCCCCACAAGTATAGTAATGCTAGACCACACACACACACACACACACACACACACACACACACACACACACACACACACACACACACACACACACACACACACACACACACACACACACACACACACACACACACACACACACACACACACACACACACACACACACACACACACACACACACACACACACTGTGTGAGAGGGTGGAAGTAACACATTTCCTTTAGTCTTGTTACTGCAATTCAATACGTTTTTGGATCCTCTTGTCCATAATGACTAAGTATCTGACACATTTCCAAATCAAATCCATATAGTTATATAACCCCTACAGTATGAAAGCGTTGCACAAATTGAATAAATGACAACATTGAAGCATCTGCTGAGGCACATGTAAGTGTTGGAAACACTATGTGTATCAGTGGATTGTAAAAGCTGAAAGGAGATGCAAAACGTAACTCAATAAAAAGCAGGTGCACATTAGAGTGGTTGATTTGCGGTGATATTAGCTGATGTCTCGGCCACATTGTGTCATCTTAAAAGTCAAACAAAAAGCAAAGACTAGCTGAGCAAGTGGATGTTCAGAAGTAGTAGTAAACAAGCATGGCATTGTACTAATGTGCTTGTGAAGGGATATGGCAGAGTGATTCGATGTTATCCACATATCTATATAACGTAATTCGTGTGTTAATGTGGTAGCAAATTGGTATCAGAATGGTTGAATATTCCTTGTATTGGTATCAAATACTTAGTTCCTGGTATAATGACATCCTTACTTGTGGCTTTGAATGCTTTTTTGTATTCTTGATTAGCCTTAGCTCGTTAGTTGCTTCTTTAATTTCATTGGAGCCTTGCTTATCGTTAAGATAAAAGATATTTTTATCGACCAAAAACATTGTTATGCCTGCTTCTCTAATCTCTGCTGCAGGTTTTCAGTAGAATATATGCATTGGGTTTAGGGAGGAAAGAACTCAAATCATCTTTGTAGTACACAGCAGTGTTGTAGTCAAGTCACCAATTCACGAGTCCAAGTCACTCTCCAGTCACCACTCTTCGAGTCCGAGTCCAAGTCCGAGTCACCCAAGGAGTGTCCGAGTCGAGTCCGAGTCATCATTACCTGTGTTCGAGTCCGAGTCCAAGTCCGAGTCACCTAAGAAGAGTCCAAGTCAAGTCCGAGTCACCTAAGAAGAGTCCAAGTCAAGTCCAAGTCCCCTAAGAAGAGTCCAAGTCAAGTCCAAGTCCCCTAAGAAGAGTCCAAGTCAAGTCCAAGTCCCCTAAGAAGAGTCCAAGTCAAGTCCGAGTCCCCTAAGAAGAGTCCAAGTCAAGTCTGAGTCCCCTAAGAAGAGTCCAAGTCAAGTCCAAGTCACCTAAGAAGAGTCCAAGTCAAGTCTGAGTCCCCTAAGAAGAGTCCAAGTCAAGTCCGAGTCCCCTAAGAAGAGTCCAAGTCAAGTCCAAGTCACCTAAGAAGAGTCCAAGTCAAGTCCGAGTCCCCTAAGAAGAGTCCAAGTCAAGTCCGAGTCCCCTAAGAAGAGTCCAAGTCAAGTCCGAGTCCCAAGTCTTCATGTATTAATCTTCGTGGATATATGTGTTGAAATGCAGCTGCTCCTCTACATTGCATTTATCCTGGCATGTTATACTAATCTGTCTATTGAACTCCTGTGAAGCGAGTTTGGCTACAATTCTTGTAATAGGTGCTATACATATAAAGCTTATTACTAATATTAATATTATTATTATTACATATAAATAAACTATATTTAAAATGAGTTACCTTTTAGAGAAGTGATTATATTTCTATGCCAATATTTTTCTATGGTAAAGTTTGCACTTTTATTTTGATAGTAATAAGATCGGGACTCTTATTCTGAAGGAACTTTTACGGTTAAATCCGTTTACTGATAAAGATCATCATTCTGCATGTTAAGTAGCCATGTGCTTTCGTGTTATCACTGAATCTTTATGTATTGATTAGATCACGTTACTCTGATGATAGTGTTCAAGACAGCCTATATGTCTGAACTCGATCCTTAGAGTAATGTGTTACGGAGCCTTCTCTTCTATATTGTTTCCACATAACGAGCATTTTGCGCTGCTCTTTTCCAATGAGGAAGCAGAATGTGTGAAAGCATACAGCACGATGTGGGGTGTGTCTGTAGACATCTCTAGACTGGAATAGCGGGGCCCAGTCCGTGAACTCGCCTCGCAGGTGCACACGCCAGGATAGAGGACATCAGACTGCAGAGAAAATTTGCTCGAGTCCAAGTCGGAGCGTCAATGTACAAGTCGAGTCCGAGTCATCGTGGCGGGAAAAATTCACGAGTCCGAGTCCAAGTCATCGTGTGCGAGAATTCACAGTCCAAGTCCGAGTCGCGTCAATCAGTGCGGGAGTCCGAGTCAAGTCACGAGTCCCGAAAATCGGCACTCGAGTCCGACTCGAGTCCGGGTCCAGGACTCGAGTCCGGGTCCAGGACTCGAGTACTCCATCTCTGAATAAGCACACATCTTTCTCAAAATGATATTTTCATCAAATCAACATTTTCCAGTGTTTGCACCACAGGCAATTAGTATGAATAAATAAACATTATCCTGCAGCAGCAATTGCAGTTTAGAAACAAAGGGTATAATTCATATCCTGGATCAAAGTGTATTCTGGCATTAATGTGTGCATACATTCAGATGTGTTGTTTTTATTCTCACAGAGATGTTTTTTAGCGATGCATTAAAGAGTGTTTATCGCCCTCTGGGGTTAGTGTCAAAGGGGAATGTGCTTCCGATGCATATTTATCAAACAATCAAATATAAAAGAAGTTCATAGCTTTTTAAAAGACACTATCGAGTCATTGTGGGGCTATAAATTAATTCCCGAGCCAATAATAAGCTGGAGAATATTCCACATGCCGTATATTTATATGGTTTTAATTTGTATTTACAGTATGTTCTTTGTACTTTGCAAAGTGCTGTGTGATGAATGTGTCAGCCAGCCATTTATGAATATATTGGACGTGACTTGATTGTGTTGTTAGAATTCGCTAAGACCCGGCACGGTGTATTCATGTCCTGACAGCTGTGTTGTGGAGAGCTACAAGATGGATGTGCAGTAGTTAAAACTCCCCTATGCCATATATGCCTTCTATACCTTAACTGAAATTGTTCCTGTCTTGTTTAAAAAATGGAATACAATTCCCCTCGCTGTATTTCTTTATCTAACTTCTTCTATCGAAGGTGATAATTCAAGGCAGACACAAACTATGTTGTGCTGCTACTCCTGTCAGCACATGGAGCCTTTCACACGTTTTCACCGGCAGATTCTACCGTCAAGCGAGATGTTGCATTTGACTGTTTGGACATCTTGTAAAAGAAGCACATGTCTGGAACGTGACTGTAACTGCTGTACATGTTTATAGTTAGGAAGCAAGGATGCATCGTTTCAGATCAGCAGGTTGCAGAGATCTGGTTTCATTTAAAAGGAAAATACCTGCTATTAATATGGAACATGGAAAAAAAGAAAACAGGGCCACCACACACATTACAAACAAAACACTATCTTATCTTGCTACAGTGGGAAACTGGGACTTCAGTTGTTTCATGTATTATTTACTAATTGTTACATGACTATTGACGAACAACGTGTGTACTCACTTAAAATAAGTCAAAGCACCAACTCTTGTGAAGACTTCACTCGAGCTTTGTATTTCCGAGGAAGTACTATAGAGCGGACTCATTGAGGTGGAAGTAAAGTCATCAATGTTTTAAACATCGTGGGCTTGATGCGAGGCGTGGGCTCGTCTCCCAAGGGTTGAAAAAGCTCTTGTGCCTCAAATAGTTTCTCATAAAATGTTCACGACTTGTTTATGCCACCAGGAGAGAAGTGCTGTCACAGTGCTGCATATAGCATACGTTGGAGGAAGTAGAGGAGGTGCATTTGAGCAGGTGATAACACAACACCTCTGTAACATTGCCCATGGATAAAGGTCTCCAGTCGACTCCTTAAAGCCAGAGAGACAAGTCATGAACTTTAGATTAGTCATTTGAAGATAACAAAGCTTCAAATGGCTGTCTCTCTGATTCTCAACACCACCAGACAACTTTCTTTTTGTGCACAAGGACCTTTGCCAAGAATACTTAAAGTGAAGCGGCTGCATTCGTCTCCATACATCAGCACAGAGGAGCTTTCTAAATGAAGGCGTGACAAAGTTATAATTCTGCACATTTACACACTGCACGCATGACTCTGTCCATTAGCTGTACATTTTTAACCGTTAAACCCTTAAGTAGCCTCAGTGAAATGTGAAAGTCATGAACTTGCATCATTTGGCGCGGAAGTTGTTCTGGGAACGATTATGAATTGCTAGCCCAAGGGTGTATACATTGAGCCGAAACAGAAATAATGATTTCCAAATGAATACGAGGGACATTTTCACTAACTTAACCGAATGTAGTGCACACACACACACACTTACGGTATTACCGATAATTATGGAATTTGCTGTGCTTAAGACATCTTTTATATCTTTCTGCTTATTATGTCCTGATAATTACATGTTTGTGAAGTATATATGGTACAAAGTGCTGCATTCCTACAACTCATACTGGCTGAAAATAAAACGGGCTTCGAGACATTAAATATAATTCTCCATATGTCACGAATAATTTATTGTAAACAAATTGGTGACATTCAGCAGCTTGCCGTTCCCTGAGACGCTGCTAATGGCCTCCCTTTAATTCAGTCACTGTGGCTGAAAACCATGCGTGATGGCAGAATGAAGGCATACATTAAACTGTTTCTTTGCATGACAACCGGTTGGCTAAAAATACACTATATGACTGCTTGTTATTCCAGTTGTTGCTGCACAGAAGCCCTATGTACCGGCGCAACATCTGCTGGGACTTTTAAGTTACTAAATGTCGCAAAGTGTCAGCGTGTGTTCGGGAAAGTGACATTGTTTATGTGCAATGTAAAGTTTCAGCATTGTTTTAGTAGTTGTTTATTCCGATTTGCATCTCCTTGTACTCGATCGTGCGCCTTGTGGGCCAGATCAACTGTGCACCGAGTGAGCGTAGAGCCTCTGACTGTTGTTTACCACACTGTGCTCCCTCCCCCAGGACTCTGAGCCGCTGTAATAGAAAACATCACATGGATACCAGGCAAACATCCTTAGTTTAGGAAGGGAAGAGGAACAAGCCACGGCAGAAATAGGAAACGCAGTATAGCTTGTTAAGAAACAAGACGCATATCTAAGAGTTCTGCAAAACAATGGGGAATATTGTTAAAGTGGTTTTAACCATTTTTAGATTCAGTACGAGCAAAATAAATAAATGTTGGAAGGAAGTACAAGTGGCGTTTCAAAGTTACACTTCTCTAAAGAGCAGTTTACATTATATGTGTTTGTGTAGCTGTCTTTTGCTGTGATAGCGAGGATTTAATCCATCGGCAACGACCATCTCGGCCATGTTTATGTGCGCCTCTCTACACAGTGGTTACCTCATTATGCATGGGAGGAAGGATGATGCCCTTCACATGATGGACTGGAGCCTCACATGTCAGGACCTTGGTGTTACCGACATGATTTGACTAAAGGTTAACAGTGTACCCGTGTAAGGGCGTGTTTTCGTCCTGCCTTTGTTTTTAATGAGACAATTAAATTAAGTGCACAGTGTTGGTAAAATAAGGTTATAGATTATCAAACTGTCTTTTGGTCACATACAATTGTATTGATTTAACAAGGGCAGTGTACATATTCTGCAGACTGTAAATATGACATTCTTGACCCACTTGTGTTGTGTTCTCTCACTATTAATAGTATTTCAAGTGTATTGACTATTTCATACACTCCGTATCTTAAGATAAATAATGTTTGTTGTAGTGTAATCCAAACAAACCCCCCCCCTTACCATGATCTATGCCCCGAGCAGGTGTTTACACATGCAGTTACAGCTCATCATTCTCATAACAACCCACAGGTTCACATCCAACTCTGAACACCACGTATTTCGGTCCACGCACTGGGAAAGTAATAGGTCATCAATAAATGAATGACTGTGCACAACTCCTCATTTGTCAGCTGATGACTGGACCGTTGGATGTGCATACTGATACCAAATGACTGCGCCCTTCGCTGACCCTGCTGGTGGCAGAGGATGCCTGGCTCTGCGACACAAATCCACTGAATAATCATTATGCCCGGCTACCGCTGGGATTTAATAAACTAGCAAATTGACTGTCTCCAATCAGGTCACAGTGTACACACTCATATCTTGTCTGAACCCTCTGTGACGGCAGCACTGAGTGTGGGGAGATGTTAGGGGTGTGCGTGAGGCATAACACTTTACGTTGCTCTGTTAACTGTATCGGCAACCTGCTAAAACATAGCTCTTTTCGTAATTGAAAGATGCATGCCTCAGAAAAGTGATTTGTATAACCTGCTTTCTCAGAAGAAGTTCTACTTGGAAAACAGAACTCTGCTTCTATATAATGAAGTCTGTGGAAAAGTAACACCTGTTGTGTAAGTGAGGCAGACGCTGATAGTAACTTCACAATGTGTGATGGATCTGAGCTACGAAGCTAAACCCATTTCTCTAATGCAGGGGTTCTCAAAGTGCGGCCCGCGGGCCAATGGCGGCCCTCGGAAATGTTTCTGGCGGCCCGCGATAGTTAATGTGACACGCTGAAATGCATGCGTTATATTTTAATCCTCCATGGTCGTATCTAGTAAGAATTAGAATGGAATTTAAGAATGGTAAAACTGCGCCCCCTGGGTTGTCATTCCTAAATTATGAATGACAGCTTGTGGAAAGTTTGCTAGACTACTGGTTGCATGGCAACTAGGCATCTCGCGAGTTGCGGTAATTGGTTAGTACAATAAAGAACGGATTTGTTTTGGAATTATTTTGTGTTCCGTTTTTTCTTGGGCGGCCCTCAATCCAATATTGGGTACCTAAATTGGCCCTCACTCATCAAAACTTTGAGAACCCCTGATCTAATGCAATGATATCAACAGTTGCTAAGGCCTGTCTGTGAACACTGGATGTTGTCTTGCTTATTGTTTTAGTTGAAATATCAGCATACTATTATGTTTAAAGCCAAATTCATCATTGATCCTAGTTAATGCTGTGAAGCACCACTCGCTAGTCAATATGTATTGATCAGTGAAGAACAGTGTGCTTTGTGAGAGTAAAGTCTGTGGATGCCAGTTTGTGCAGTATGTGCCTTCGTTAAGTCGTCTCTGTAAATACAGCACAACCCTAGGTTCCATGAATTACAGCCATATGCAAAGGCTCGTTTTCTGATAACAT
Source organism: Pseudochaenichthys georgianus (assembly GCF_902827115.2). Lineage (NCBI taxonomy): Eukaryota > Metazoa > Chordata > Actinopteri > Perciformes > Channichthyidae > Pseudochaenichthys > Pseudochaenichthys georgianus. The sequence goes on along the minus strand of NC_047512.1, from coordinate 9,003,496 downwards.
GATCCATACATGTATTATGACTTTGTTCTCTTTCTCAAGTTAACCATGTTGTGGTTCTCCTCGACGTAATCATCATAACAATAATCTTGCTTGAGGTTTCAGGGGTGCATACGTAAAGGAAAACAGATATTTTTATTATAATATTTTGCAAATACAATTGTTCTGAGCTATCCCTTTATACGTCCATGGCACTGGTTGCACAGGTTGTCTCTGGACATACATTTCCAAACAATTAAAACAGGTTAGAGAGGCAAACTATTTCGCAACATTTGACACCCTGATATACATGTTCACTTGTCAGAGCTTTCATTCAGAAGCACTGTTGAAGTGAGGAGTGGTCTGCGTGTGAGGATGTGAGTTTAAACACTTTTTCTTTAATTGTAGAAAGAAATGTAGAAATAGTGACCTCTACACAAATAGAATGAGCCGTGGACAAACCCATACTAATATTTCTTAATATATTATGTATTTTCAGTCGTCCCTTAAATCCATAACTGTATGTAGCAGCGCAGCCTTGAGAGGTTTCCACTCTGATGGTGGTTGAGTTGTTGTTTTTCCCTCCTCATACCCTTCTCTTGAGGAATATTCCAAAGGGCAATCTACAAGTGAGCACGCTGCTTTTAGGAAGCCAATATATTAGATGTGGTTCATGAGTTACAGTACAGACTGATCTGTGGCCTGTCAAGACACATTAGTGTTCATGCAGGTTAACATGGCTAACCACAACAGAATCCTTCCCTCAGAGAAAATAACTCATTTCTTAAAGGAAAATCTCGATCTCATAAAACCATTTATGAATGAAGTCATCCTCACAATCCTGCAGCACATCCACATGTCTTTATAATGCTGTAGTGTCTACAGGTTCTGTCTAAAGCAGGGGTGTCCAAACTACGGCCCGGGGGCCAAATGCGGCCCGTGGGCCATTTCGAATCGGCCCTCGGCTAATAAAAAAAGTCATATGAAATATGGCCCATATATGATACTTGTGCTTGTCTTATATTATACTTCTTAAATATATATGTACAAATATATGACACAGCTTTCATGTGTTAATAAGCCCATTTTACAAATAAATTCAGTTAATTAAAGTAGAATTTTTTTTTTTCTAACAAATCTAAATTGATAAGAAAAAAACCCAATAATGTATCTACATAACTCCCTTGAAATCTAGCCTTCATATTTCCTCTTATTATAACAAAATATTGTCAATAAAATAAATTCAACCCTTTGGAGAGCTGTGATGTCGGCTGTTAAGCATCATTTACCTACATTCGATTGATTTTTCCAACTTATAACTTAACTGATAAGGCGATATACGTCACCTCTAGTGAGCGGCCCAGCCAGATCGTATATTTTTCCGTATGTGGCCCTCGGAGAAAAAGGTTTGGACCCCCCTGGTCTAAAGCACCATTCAAGCTGCTCTGTTATTTATCCCCTTTATTTTTTTACTTGCTTCTCCTCTAACCCCCAAAGGGAAATTCTCCTTTTCTCGCCGCCGTCTCTCCTCAAAGTACACTCTAAAAACGAATAGAGGCGACCTTTCACCTCCACTTAATTAAATGCATGGTTGCAAGATAACAATGTGAGATAATTGATTTATATAAACATTTTAAGTTGCAAACATTAATTTATAAGTTGTGTTGACGTAATAATGTTGGTAATTACATCAACTTAATAGTGTGTGTAATTTGAACTCTGATTTGTGCGATAATTGACTTAAAACTAAATTCAAGTTGTAGTAAGTAATGCAATTGGCTTGATAACTTCAAGTCCACTCCCACTTAACATGCCTGGACAAGTTCCCACAGTTAAGACAAATAGAAATATACAAAGGACATTTTAAGGTGAGTGTCATCTTTAGTCATTCAAATACAGTAGATGGCCTTGTAGTTGCACTGTACAGGCAAACTTAGCAGCCTTTGAACTGTGAATAGTTCTGTGAGAGGGTACAAAGTAGTAGAGGCTACTGTGAGAGTAAAAATACTTTGGTTACTATTGTGATATCGTTTTTTATTAAAAATGAATCTCGGTGAAGCAGATCAAGGACATGCTTCTTGAGGTAGGATCGTTATTTAGAGTTGTCATTGAAATCAAGTTGTTCCCATTCAGAATATATTCATTTAGGTCATTTCTCTTTTTTTCCTTTTTAAAAAATAGCACAATACAATTGAAGTATGCAGAGAACTATAGCCATCCGCTGCCTTGTCGTGTACCTTGGAGAAAGGGAAGAGGACCTTTTCAAGGAGTTTAGCGAAGTAATTAAAAATATTGAAATAACATAAAATCCACAGGACAAAAGCACTGCTCTCTGTCAGTTACATTTTGAAGCATATTGCACTTTTGGCCTCACCCCCATCAATAGTATCTTAGCAACGTTCAGCATGGATAGGTGTTGACAGCAATGGCATGGGAAAAGGATTGTGTGAAATTTGAAAAGTGGCTTCTGCTCTTCACTTAACCAGTTCACATATTGTATGGAACCTGCAAAAAAGATGAGAAGTTACACTAAAATGTGCACGGTTGTGATTGACAAAATCTGTCCACATGCATTTAAAGTTTACACTAGGCAAAGTACTCAAAAGCACCTCTGTGTGTCTTCAGGACCACATTGCCATGACGACACACACATGCAGACTCAATAGGTGAAAACAATACCAGCGTTGCTTTAGCAGCTGGTAATAATGTCTCTGAATTAGCTAAGAGTGACAGTTTAAAGAGTGTGCAATTACCTAATTCATTATCTCTTATGCGCTAACCTATTATTTAATGTGCTTCGAAAGGACATGAATATCGCCTTCATCAGTGACCGATCGGTCCACCCAGGATCTGACCATATGATGGCAACCATCGTGGTCGAGGGAAACAAATGAATGTGAACAGATTTTACAGATTTGGCACTGGTTTTAAATCTGCAAAGGCCTCTAACTTCGATGTGATGGCAGCATGTATTTGCTGTGTCCCCATGTCCCATGGTAATACGGCTAATGTGTTTATTTATTATTTGTGGGGCAATTTAAATTTGTGTTATCTTTTTTTTCAAGATTGAAATGAAGCTCAGCGCAAGTTCTTTCAGGAAGAGTGGGTGTACATCCACTCCGCAGCTGCATATAATCAGCTCATCACAGGCGTTCTCTTTAACCTATTACATTTCACCTCAATCTCCAGCAGCCAATCAACGTGCTGCAGCCAAACTATAAAATGGTTCTCCTCTCTCCTGCAGTCAGCAGCATGTGTCAATAAATGTTCAAACAAAATGAATTCTCTCCTGATTGAAACATCATGTGTTGAAATAAACAACTGCAGTTCAAAATAAAAGTGAATTGCCTAATATATTTGTTGTGGTATCAATTAATTTCTTTCTTTAAAGGCAAAAACATGAAAAAGCTAAGAAAAAAAACTATTGAATACAATATATTTGGAGCAACTTCATTTATAAATGGTTGTCAACTTAAAAACGTGTTTTCACAATGATGGCAATTAAGTACATACAACTTAAAATTCCTTTTAAATCATGTGGTAAAACAAGTTGGAACAAGTAATCAACTTCAAAACTTGTGTTTATGCTACCAATTATTAAGTAAGTGGTAATTAAAAACACCTCTGATTGTAGAGGAAAAGCCTTCTCCCCTACAGTAACTCAAATAACTTTAAGACAATTTCATTAGAAGTTGTCTTAACTCAATAAACATCGATGCAAACTGTTGCGTTGATTTTCTTTGTTGAGCCATGGCATTTGTTTTAGAGTGTAGTCAGGGGTCAGGGTCTACTTCTCCCCAGCAGCAGCCTGGGAATAAGGGTCTTGCTCAAGGACACTCTCCCCATTTATTTTCATGTCAACGCTCAGCCCTTGGATCAATTGAATACTTGATACTGTTTTAGCCTTCACCATTTCAGCGTCACTTTGGATGAGAAAGTATTCCTTACTGCAAAACCCAAATCATTCTCTCCCCTTTTAGTCATTCACTGTGGAGAGTTATTCACTTGAAGTCACACTCCCAGCAAGGGGGATGGTATTATTGATGAATGTAAGAGGTGGAGAGGAGGTGGAGAGGTAACTGTGGGGCAATCTGGCCACTGTAACATACTATAGCCTCGTCTACATTTTGTAGGGCACTGCTCTTTGCTGTAGCTCATGGAAATGCTGCCGTTTCATATTTATATGTGTATCATTCTTAACACCTCTAGCATGCTATAGAAAAATAAATGTTGCTTTTTTTAAACATTTGGATTTTCAGAACATATGATCCATGAGTAGACTTGTTATGTGATATTTAATATGTACACGACAAATTATTTTCATTGATAAGTAAATAAATTGAACTGCAACTTTTTCAATGAATTAATCTAAAAGTAAAACGTGTCACAAGTGTATTACATTTTTGTATAGATGATGATAATATTTGTTTGGAAAAGACAGGAATAGAATATAATCGTTTAATGTCATTATACATGTACAATGAGAGAAAGAAATGCTTCTCCCTTTCAAAAGGTGCCATCAAAACAAAAAAACATCACAACATAAGACAACAAATACATGCAGCATATACTTAGGAATAAGGAAAGGCAAATAAAGCAATGTTTTATTCTTGTTTGCAATGCAGAATTGTAACTTTCACTAAATTGTGCTCCATCTGTTCTAGATACACATCTTTCACTAATGGTCTGTGTTCAGACAACAACGTAACTTGTGCTTTCTTTCTGTGTGTTTTTCACAGGTTTTATGGGACACAATGTAAATCCAAGTCCATGTGAACACAAGTACTGTGGCTTGGGGCGTCACTGCGTGGCTAACCATGAGACTGGCCAAGGGGAGTGCAAGTGCTTGGATCATTGTAAACCGCACTATAAACCCGTGTGCGGCTCAGATGGAAAGCTGTACCAGAACCATTGTGAGCTCCACCGGGCCTCCTGTCTCCAAGGACACAGGATTACCATCATGCACAGCGAGGAATGCTTCTACAAAAGTAAGAGCTCATGTGACCTTTCTCTAATGGAGGATGTGTGCGGTCCAGTGAATACTGTACATCTTGCTCCGTACCCTTTGCAATGTTTATTAGGTCCTGTTGGCCCTGAAACCTGCGGGATTTTATTCAATAGAGTTTGCTTCCCGCTTTGACAGGTTCTAAAAATATTTGGAAAATAACACCCACATATGGTTTGGGGATTTTGACAACTTCACATTTGAAGGTGGCATATTTTTACTGGAAGGAAGGGGAATGACCTACAAAACATACTGCTTATCAGGTCAGGGATACTTTGATCCAAACAGTTTGTCCCTCCATGGGACATACATGCTCGGCCTTGGGCATTCTTAGTGCCATGTCTGACCACAGTGACACAAGACTGCATCTAGGTTACTTATGATCGAAAGAAATAGGGAAATTAGGTCTTTCTTTCATCGTCAAAGAAGAGGACTGACTGAAATTGGGCTCTCACCATATATATAGCAATATTAATAGGACATTTGAAAAAGTATAAATCAATTTCGTCTTTATTTTGTTCATATTTGCAAATTAGTTACAGTCAAATTACGACTGTTAAAGGTGGGGTATGTCATTTTGGAGAAATCAGCTCGAGAAATTTGAAATTACACAACCGGAGAAAATCTGCCTCTTCCTTCAGACTTCCTCACAGAGCCCCTCCTCCAACACACACGAACGCGCACATGACCAATCAGGGCACGAGATAAGTGTGTGCAAGAGGCGGAAGGCTGACAGGCAGGTAGGCCATCCAATCATTGGGCTGGCTAAAATGATTGGTCATGCTTTTTACAGCGCCACGGCTTCCACAGATGACATTTTTTTAATGTATTTATTGTCAAAGCATTTAATGTATTCATTGTTTAAAGTGTTTCTGAAATAAATGACATATCCCACCTTTAAGAGGTAGAGTGTTTGACCATAACATAATAAAGCAGCCTCCAACAGCAAGCGTTAACTTGCTCTCCTTTCAACAAAGATTGTATGTTTACATTCTTACATTTTTAAACATCATTCTGTTTAAAACTATCTTCACTATCGGTACGTTTTGACACCCTCAAACTGAAACATCTGAGTCATCTTGACGGCTGGCCCGCTGCAACCAGATTCTTGACTATTAAGCAAAAACATTAAAAAGTGCCCTGATAATCCAATGCTACTTGGTTGGTAAAAGAGTAAAAGTCTCTATTTTGGCTCTAAGAAAATCCTACCCATGACCTGAATGGCATATCGAGAACAATACTTTGATCACTACGCTTGCTAAATTGAATAGATGATAGTCAACCAGTTGGAAAAAACTTAATTTAGTATCGGCATCAACAAAAAAATACGAAATTACAATACACTCTGTACCCGTCATTTTCACACTTGTGTTTTGGTGTGGATTGATCAAACATGATATCAATCCACACCTGTTATTGAATGAGATTATAGAGGTGTTTTTAGTTAAATGCATTTATCTTAAAGGTGGGGTAGGTAAGTTTCAGAAACCGGCTCGAGATACAGTTTTTATTATATTCCATGGAATGCTCTTAACATCCCGATAGCAATGAATATCTTAAGTGCTTTGACAAAAAATCCATAAAAAAATGTCATCTGTAGAAGCCGTAATACTGTAAAAAGTACAACCATCAAGTAGTACAACCATCCAATCCGTTTAGCCGGGCCGGCTAAACGGATTGGATGGCCTACCTGCCTGTCAGCCTTCCATCGGGGCACAAACTTATCTCGTGCCCTCATTGGTCATGTGCGCGTTCGTGTGTGTTGGAGGAGGGGCTCTGTAAGGAAGTGGCAGATTTTCTCCGGTTGTGTATTTTCAAATTCTAGCGATCTCGAGCCGGTTTCTCAAACTTACCTACCCCACCTTTAAGTGGTATTGCCCTACCCATTAGCTTAAGATAGTTAGCAAATTAACTAAACTGTTGAACAGCAGAAGTGAAACAAATTCACACATACATTTTGACCTTTGATGCAGATCTCATGTGTTTTCTGCAACAAAATGCCACTCTGAAATAGATACATCTTGTATCTACTGTAGATACTAAATGTCAAAATATAAGCACATACAATACATCAAATACACAAGAGCACATACAAGTATATCACAAACATCCTGTGTAGCTAGCACTGCCAGGAATGTGTAGAATCAATGTTATGAAATATTGACAAAACCAATAGTGTATAAAATTCATGGGGGATGCAACATAAAGAACAACAGACACAATATAAAACCAGTGATGTAGCTCCATGTGAAATTCACAGCTGGGTTTAGAGTCGGGAGGAGGTGGTGGTGCTGTAGAGTTCATATTTCCCCAGAGAAGGTTGCCTTCTCTCTACCATTGATTGTATAAACAGGCCAATTATTCCCAGTCCATCGAAACAAGGCTACTCTCCCTTTGGTGAACCCAAGGTGTCGCTGAAGTAAGAGACCCTGACACACACATTCAGGACAAAGAGGTTTACGGCTGCAAAGTACTCACAGACGGCGTATTCATAATATTCATGAGCCATTGAATGAATCTCTGAAACATTACATTACATTACATTACATTGCATTTAGCTGACGCTTTTATCCAAAGCGACTTACAATAAGTACATTCGACCAGGAAGACACAACCTTGAGGAAAACAGAATCATATAAGAACATCAGGTTTCAAAGAGCCAATCGTTTCAAGTGCTGCTCAACTGGCTAAGCCAGTCCTTTATTAGTATATAAGTGCTCTGTTAGCAGTTCTTTGTTAGTCATTCTATCGCTCGAAGTGGAGTCGAAAGAGATGAGTTTTCAGTCTGCGCCGGAAGGTGTGTAAGCTTTCTGCGGTCCTGATTTCAATGGGGAGCTCATTCCACCATTTTGGAGCCAGGATAGCAAACCCACGTGTTTTTGCTGATGGGAACTTGGGTCCCCCTCGCAGCGAGGGTGCAGCGAGCCGTTTGGCTGATGCAGAACGTAGAGCACGTGCTGGGGTGTACGGTTTAACCATGTCCTGGATGTAGGAAGGGCCAGATCCATTCGCAGCATGGTACGCAAGTACCAGTGTCTTGAAGTGGATTCTAGCAGTTACCGGAAGCCAGTGGAGGGAGCGGAGGAGCGGCGTGGTGTGGGAAAATTTTGGAAGGTTGAAGACCAGACGAGCCGCTGCATTCTGGATGAGCTGCAGAGGTCGGATGGCACATGCAGGTAGACCAGCCAGGAGGGAGTTGCAGTAGTCTAGGCGTGAGGTGACGAGAGCCTGGACCAGAACCTGCGTCGATTTCTGGGTCAGCTGTGGGCGTATCTTCCTGATGTTGAAAAGCGTGTATCTGCAGCAGCGGGTTGTAGCAGCGATGTTTGCAGTAAACGACAGGTTGTTATCTAGGATAACACCCAGATTCCTTGCAGTCTGGGTCGGGGAAACAACAGAGGGGCCGATGTTGATAGTTAGGTCAAGAGAGGGACAATCTTTTCCCGGAAGGAAAAGCACTTCAGTTTTGTCAAGGTTGAGCTTGAGATGATGAGCGGACATCCACTGAGAGATGTCAGCTAAACAAGCAGAGATGCGTGCGACGACCTGGGTCTCTGAGCGGGGAAAGGACAGAATTAATTGGGTGTCGTCAGCGTAGCAGTGGTATGAAAAACCATGCGGGCTAATGACAGATCCGAGCGAGTTTGTGTACAGGGAGAAGAGGAGAGGACCAAGAACAGAGCCCTGAGGGACCCCTGTAGTTAATTGACAAGGGTCGGACTCAGACCCTCTCCAAGTAACCCTGTAGGTGCGGTCTTTGAGGTATGAGGTGAGGAGGGAAAGTGCAGAGCCTGAAACTCCAAGTTCTTGGAGGGTGCGAAGGAGGATCTGATGGTTCACCGTGTCGAATGCAGCAGACATGTCCAACAGGATGAGGACAGAGGAGAGGGAGGCTGCTTTAGCAGTGTGCAGTTCCTCAGTGACAGCAATGAGAGCAGTTTCTGTGGAGTGACCTGCCTTGAAACCAGACTGGTGCGGATCCAGAAGGTTGTTCTGATGGAAATAACGGGAGAGTTGTTTAAAGACAGCGCGTTCAAGTGTTTTAGACAGGAACGGGAGGAGAGAGACAGGCCTGTAGTTTATAACATCAGACGGGTTGAGAGTGGGTTTCTTCAGGAGAGGGTTTACTCTCGCCTCCTTGAGACTGTTTGGAAAGTGACCAGAAGTTAGAGAAGTGTTGATGAAATGGGTGAGAAACGGTAGAATATCAGGAGCGATAGTCTGAAGGAGGTTTGAAGGGATAGGGTCCAGAGGACAGGTGGTGGGGCGGGCAGAGGTAATGAGGGTAAGAACCTCACTTGGAGAGAGAGGGGAAAAGGAGGTTAGTGTGCCGGTTGAAGGTGGCTCAGGTGATCCGGCGGTGAGTAGGGGTGAGTCAGAAAAAGAAGAGCGAATGTCGTAAACCTTTTTTCAAAGTGGTTAACAAAGACGCTTGACAGAAGGGAGGAGGGGGAAGGGGCTTTGGGGGGGTCCAAGAGGGTGGAGAAGATGGAAAATAGTTTTTTAGGATTGGAATAGGAAGGTTGGATCTTATCTTGAAAGAAAGTGCTTTTTGTCTGAGAGATGGAAGCAGAGAAAGAGGAGAGGAGAGCCTGATAGGTTAGGAGGTCGTCACGGTGTTTGGATTTCCACCATTTCCGCTCTGCTGCCCTCAGGACGGTTCTATTAGCACGCAGTGCTAAACCCCTGAAACCCCTACAGTCAGCCTACAGAGCACATCACAGCACAGAGACCGCCCTCCTCAAGATCACTAATGACCTCCTTCTCGCTGCTGACTCCGGACAAATCAGTATTCTCATCCTCCTCGACCTCTCTGCTGCTTTTGACACTGTTTCTCATACAGTCCTCCTGAAATGCCTCTCTGACAACCTTGGCATCACTGGCACAGCTCTGTTATGGTTTCAGTCCTATCTATCAACCAGGTCTCAGTTTGTTAGCATCAGCGGCTCATCCTCCCCCTTGGCCCCAGTCAACCATGGTGTCCCCCAAGGCTCCGTGCTTGGTCCCCTACTTTTCACCATTTACATGCTCCCCCCTTGGCCAGATCATACGTCAATTCGGTCTCAATTTCCACTGCTACGCTGACGACACTCAGCTCTATCTCAGCACCTCACCATCCGCCCAGCTCCCTCCACAGTCTTTGGTCAACTGTCTCCATGCCATAAAAACCTGGATGACAGCAAATCTACTCAAACTCAACAGTAAGAAGACTGAGCTCATGGTTGTGGCCCCCAAAGCACTGCTCCGGAAGGTTGGGGATCTCCTCCTCCACATTGACGGCTGTTCCATCTCCCCGTCTCCCGAAGTCCGTAACCTGGGTGTCATCCTTGACTCCACTCTCTCATTTCAGTCACACATCAAATCCGTCACTAAGTCTGCCTTCTATCACCTCAGGAACATCTCCCGTCTACGACCATCACTCTCTGATTCCGTGGCCGAGACCCTCATTCATGCATTCGTCTCCTCCCGGTTGGATTACTGCAACGGAGTCCTGTTCGGGGTTCCCAGTAAAGCCCTGGACAGGCTCCAGTATGTGCAGAACTCGGCTGCCAGGGTGCTCACTCACCCCCACCCTGATCCACCTCCACTGGCTCCCAGTCAAGCACCGTATCACCTATAAACTCCTTCTTCTGATTTACAAATCCCTCCATGCCCTCGCCCCCCAATACCTGTCTGACCTTCTCCGCTACCACACTCCATCCCGGAAGCTAAGATCATCTGGACAGGATCTCCTCTCCACCCCCCGCACCAGGTTGCGGACTTTTGGTGACAGAGCCTTCAGTGTGGCATCCCCCACCCTCTGGAACTCTCTCCCCCCCGATATCCGCAGCGCCCCAACCCTGGACATTTTCAAAAAAGCCCTCAAAACGCACCATTTTACCAAGGCTTTCCCCACTGTATAGTTAGTGTAATAGGTTTATTTTTCCACTACTTCCCTCCCCAACCCCCTTAACCTGTCTGCCTTTTTTCCCCTACTCCCCCCCCCCCCCTACCCGACTTGTAAAGCGACCTTGGGTTTCCTGAAAGGCGCTATAAAAATATTATATATTATTATTATTATTTTTGAATGTATTCGACATGGTTCCTTAGTAAACTTATTCCCTTTGTAAACATAAACTTCTTTCAAGGCCGGGAATGGCTTTGGATCTGTAGCCTTTAGCTGATGAAAGTTTCTACGGTCCTTCCAACAGAGGTTTTTTTTTCTCCGGGGGCAACCTCCTCAGATTTTAAAGCCAAAACAAACAAAGAGCACATCCGTCTCACCAAGTACACTCTTTCTCGCCACGGAAATGTTCAATTTAGCCAACATTCAAAACAACTAAAAACAGCAGCCTCATGACTTGGCATGAATAAAGAGCAGCCTGCAGAAACAGTGTCGGTGAGCCAATGCTAACAATCAAAGCATCTGTTTCATCCCACTCACAGAAAAAGATCCCAGGGTGGGTGACACTCCTAATCAGCCTCTCTCATGTCCCCTATCCTGTCAGAGTGCCCCCCACCTAAACCCCTCCTCCTCTACATTCAATCAGCATTTCCCCGCAATGCAGAGTGGGATATTTGACCAATGTCAAGCGATCAATATCAGATCAACAGGAGCCGAAAGAAAAAGAAAAAACCTCTTTTTTCTCTCATCTCCTCCCTCGCTCAATCCAGAAGTTTTTTTCTTCAAACTGTGACTGAAATCGAATCAATTTTTCATTGGTTGAAAGCTCCAGGGAGAAGACACGTGGGCCTGTCTGCTAAAGGAATTGTTTTCTTTCAGGCATTTTCAAATATATTTAAAACAATAAAATCTAGAAATGTTGTCCAGCTTTAAAAATCCCTGTACAGGTAAACAGAAAATATTACAAAGCCACTGGGGACTTGGTTCTTTGTTGCTACAAAAGGCGCCGTGGCAATCAGAGGAAATATATAATTGAGCAAATGTAATGGAGCTTACGACCACATCTAGATGTAATTATGATTCAGGTGTTATTAGTGGGTAAAGTACCCTCAGCGCCATGTTAAATATGTCATTTGATTATTTGTCCTCCAGGTAATAGGCTCACTTTACCTTGCAATATGGAGATATCGCAGCATAGGAATTAATTTCCCTCAGTTAAATATTCATTTTTACCACTGAGGAGCTTATGCTTGGGCCTCATGTCTGCCTCTGTCTGTTAGTCTGTTAGTGACCAGGATATCTACTTAACAGATTTCAATTACATTTAGTAGAAGGTCATGCCACTGGCAAAGCAGCAGTAATTACTTTACAGTCACACGAGCAGGTCTGTCAGTCGGTTAGTTTGTTCTCTACGTTGGCCCTGACTGTAACATCTCAACAACTAGGTTCAACATGTCATTACATTTTGTGCGGACAGTGAGTTCCTGGGAGATGAAGCATACTCACTTTGAATCGCCTGGCCTATATTTTGGCAACACTGCTTTCAAAGAAAAAAGCAATTTTGGTACATTATCCATTATCATGAATTGTACTTGAATGAACCTTTACTGTCCCCTGACCTTATGTCGAGGTACATTTCCTATTTGTTTGATAGTCTTTTTACCAAATACATGCAAAACCAAAGACAAGTCCATCAGTAATTATCTTCTTACGTGTCAAGAAGTGCAATGCGTTGCAGATCCAAAGGTTGGTATCAAGGCTGAATCGATCAACTCTAGTAGTGTCGTCTTTCCTGGACTCGCCTGTGTTTTGCTTACCATATAAAGGTGATGGGTACATGTGCTTCGGATCAGATGTTGGCCTAAACAACAGCACCGATATCATCAGTATATCTGGCCCTCGGTTGTTGACACATGTACTGCATGGAAGGCTTCTCATTACAGCAGCAAGGTCTTCCTCTTGTCCAGTACGTGAAACACTTTGGCTGTTAAATTCAGTAAACAATGCCATACAAACAACTGTCAATGCTACAGTAGATGGATGACATGCTGGTTCCACTAATGCTCTGCCGATTGCCACAAATTGCCTCATACTTTCCTTGTTGTCGGATATACAGAAGCTAATGCAACGTCCATCAACCTCTTTCACACCACAAAGCATCCAGGGGCCACACAATCAGTGCAAACCGGGTTTTAATTATGGATGTACAAGTTCACTTATTTTAGGCCCATATGTGTGCAATAGATCTAAAAACATTACACTACTGCTGATTAACCTCCTCCAGCATTCAGCAAAAAATAAAAAAGTTTAAAGGCAATACACATTTCACACTATGAGATTTGTTTGGTATGTAAGATATTGCTAAAGATTCAAGATATGCCTTTACCATGCTAATTTGAAAGGGTTCTTTAACGTTGATTTATAATGGTTATTTTTTACAATTTTCATTTACCTGTTTACATGCTTTTAAAGTAAAACAAAAAACGGTTTTATATACCTGTATTCACCAGTCTTAACATCTCTATGTTCGCCCCTGTCTCTTTTAGCCTGCCGACCAACTAAGGCCGCAAGCAAGACAACTTGCAGTGGTATTTTTCAATCCATTGGTGGCTATAATCAGATGGTGGATTATATTCTAAAGAGTCTCCATGTGACATATGAACATCTGCCAGATCTGAACGGTTGTTTGCAACGCATGTTTGCTGACCTAGCCAACCAACTAAGCTGTCTCACAGGTTGTGGGTCAGTGTTCACTTCAGACACCAACATATATGTGCTCTGAAAAAAATACTTTTTCCAAAAATGTTTTATAATATGTCCCCTTTAGCAGAACCACTAATATTGTACCATTAGCTAATGTACTAGTGATGTCTTAATGAGACCACATTTCATCAGCCGACAGGTCCAGGGCATCTGATGATCACTGAAAAGATTCTGCCTCATATTAATTTGATAGACAGACAATTAGTCCCCTGGGCAAGATTAAACTTATAGCGGTTGGAAATGATTGCTTTTGGACAGACACACATATGCAAAGAAGCCGAGCCATTATTGGTTCTGTTCCCAGCGGGTCGGTGTGAGCTGGAAACGGAGAGGCCTTGTCAGCCATACCTTCTCTGTAACTCATATAGACAGGATACAAAATGACAGCCATGTGTTGACTGAAGCTTCTCATTAGCACTTGGGGAGAGCATATGACCTGCATGTTACCCCTCGCACTGCATGGCAACTTAACCGGGATTGGATCTGATTGTAAATTATGTGGTGCACAAAAGTCTGTCCTATCTGCGGGGGAAATGTGTGCATGAAGGTGAGCAATCTCTGCAACAGGCAATTGTCATGAGCGGAGACAATCAGAGCTAAGGTTACGGCACATCAGGCAAGTGTTTTCACGACATTCAGCACATCCAATTATAGGGGAATCATACATTTAGGAAACATTCAGACATTTCGCTCGCATTAAACTTTCTTTCCCAGATATTCTCAATTTGTATTTACTGCTTGCTGTTTGGTTGCATTGCATCATTTATTTTCCCATTGCATCAGGACTTTGGCAGACGTGGATCAAAGCTTTACACTGGATCTTCTTCAACACTAAACTGGCGTTAGATTACATCATACCTGTATGAAATAAAAAAGCCTGCCAACTACATGTAGTCACATGAAACATTGGGTTTGACACTTTAGAGAAGCAAAGATATCTGTAAAAGAGAAACAAACACGGGCACCATTCATGTAGAGTTTCCGATCACTACCGTGAAGTACCTCGCCATTCAAGGTTTCAAATAATGTGTAAAAGAAAACTCACATAAGATGTACTTGAAAGGTAATACATAAGCGTATTACATTCACTTCCTAAAGGGATGGGTAGTGCTATAATACCGTTTTTAATTACAGTTATGGTTTCATTCAGGAAAGGGTTGCTGAGAATACATTAGAATTACTGCCAAAAGGTGATTAATATCGTAGAAGCTAGAATAGCACTTTCATAATTACACTGCTGTTGCTGCTGGTTGACTACCTTTGCTGCATTAATGATTTCACCTGCATGCTGCTGCTCATGGCTCTGAGCCTCTGAGAGGCATCTATTAGTCGGTTATCTCTGTAGGGCTGCAATTTACTTTACCGTTAGTCTGCTGATTGACTTTCTGATTAAACAGCTGGTCGTTTTAAACATCAGAAAGACCGTGACTAGTCTTCATTAGGGCTCGCCTTAGAGGTGACATCTTCAAATGGCTTTTCAGAGCAACAGTAAAGAAACGAAATATGTTGATGTCATTACAACCAGGGGAAAGCTGTACTTCTTCACATTTAAGTACATGATGTTGACATTTTACCTTAAAATGTTGTTGCCTAATTGTTTTTTAATTCATGTTTAATTAATCAATTAATACACATATTATTTCAGCTGGGATTTAAAGGCTTTAATCACAGCTGCTGTACTCATTGCAGAGTCTGAACTGTTTACTATAGCTGCAGGTTAATATGGGAAATATAATTGTGTGGTGTTGCGATGTGATGGACAGAAATAGAGAGATAGGGGTTAGACGAAGATTCAGCCCTTTTGTGGGCGAGAAATGACTCCGATGGAAAACCTCTCTGCTTTTGAATAATCATTGAGAGGGAAAATCAATGGAGGGTGGACATTGATGGGGCCATGTCCCTCACTTTCCCCCTGAGCGGTCACAGAGTGTAATCTTTACTTTCTCCCGTGTAATTGGACTAGCTCAGATGTTATGGAAAATAACTGGTTGGTTTCGGCCTTGTATGTGATTGCAGGTATCAAGCAGGCATTCATTACAGCTATTTAATTTAAATGTTAATATATTTGTTCTGCGATTAACATTAATTTCATCATATATTTAGGGTTAGGGTGTTGGTGATAGTTGTAGAGAGTAATGTGGGCAACAGTGTACCATGTATATTTCACTACTGCACAGCACAGTTACATTTATATTTTGCACCAAACGAGGCACATCCTCCTGATTACATCATTATTGCTGTGTCTATAAGTAGAGCTTGGTGCACCGCAGTGCTTTTGTTGTCGGCTGCCTCTCTGTAATCTCAGTAGAGCAAACTCTTTGTGTACGAATCCCCTGGGCGCCAACAAGAAAAACATGCTCATGAAGCATCAAGCTTCTGGCCTCAAGAGACCATCTACCTGAGCGATATGTGTGTGTCTTTCCCCACCGGAGGCGTTCCACCGAGATCAGCGTGTGTACAGTAAAGGGCTTCTGAACCTCCTGTGCGTTTTGGCTTTCTTCTAATGACTCTGTGGCGCCACTGATGCTGCGACCTCTGTGGAGACCTGGCACCGTCATCGTCAGCAGTGCCAGAGAACAAGCTGCTCATTAAAATCTAGACCTGTGGATCATTAAGTTTGCAAGGGCATCCAAACCATTGTCAGCTGCAGGGTGTTGGTCGACTCGGAGCAGATCATGACGTACAAGGACTCTAATTAAATCTGCATTTTCTGCCAAAACGAGATTTACCTGACACCAGTATGCAATGAAACTAAATGTATTATTAAGCTAAATCAATGTGACTTTTACAGGGAATCCTTTCTATATTGTCGAAGCACATCAATTTACTTGTTTGACAAATTAGTTATGCCCTTTGGGATATACAGGCGGACGGCTGTGGCAACCAGCTGGATGTTCCTGTTGAATTGTGCCGCACTCAAAGTCTGAGGAGATTAATGTTCCAGTTCAATCTATCCAGATTATGAGCTCATCGGCTGTGTATCAGATCAGTTGATGCAGGATTGGGTTTTTATGTAACTAAGAAGAAACACACACACACACACACACACACACACACACACACACACACACACACACACACACACACACACACACACACACACACACACACACACACACACATTGGAGCACTAGACTGTGCCACTCTCTTGTGTGTATGTCATTTGACACAATACAAAAACAAGTTTATATGATACTGTATATTTTTGGAAGTTTGATTCTCCAAATAATTGTATTTGTGAACTTGTCAG
Source organism: Pseudochaenichthys georgianus (assembly GCF_902827115.2). Lineage (NCBI taxonomy): Eukaryota > Metazoa > Chordata > Actinopteri > Perciformes > Channichthyidae > Pseudochaenichthys > Pseudochaenichthys georgianus. The sequence continues at coordinate 8,986,618 of NC_047512.1, read as the reverse complement.
TCAAGAAAAAGACAACATACTAACCATTATTTGAGAGATGGAGTTGCTACAGTAATAGAACATCATATTTTTGGCTCTGAAAATCCCCGGCTTGCATAAGCTTAATTCATTGGCCATCTTCAATGGACGATAAGAGAATGGATGTATTACAGGATGCCGTGAATAGAGCAAAGCAAGGCCTGGTCCTTGATATAGTGCTTGAAGGCAATGAATGAATTGTTTGATCATGAATGAATGGTGTCTCTATGACTCACGTTGTCATGTTGTAATAGAAGCCATTGAAAAGGTCTCTCCCCTTGAGTAATGGCGCTGAGCATTCATACATCTCTTTCTGTTGGACGAATCGATCACAAAAACTGATCATTGAAAGGCGTTGACTAACAGAACAGAGCCTCCTATAATCAGATGTTGTCATTTCATTCCTCCATTGATCTTTCGTCCTTTTCTATCTCTGACACAGGCTTCTGCTAATGGTAGTCATATCACTAAATGCAAGGCACCGTTAGCCTCTTCTATTATCACTGGATGAAGACAGATGCAGTAGAAAAACAGTGTATATGTTAAACATAGCTGTCGCTGTAGGGAGTGGCGCTGGACAATTTGCTGAAAACTGATAGGTCTGGGATATTTCAGAGCACAATGGTCTCATCACTCTTTGTGTCTCGCCGTGCAGGAATAGCTCCTCTCATGCAGGAGACGACAAGGAAAGCGAATAACCAATAATAATACACATTCAATTAGGTGCCGAAATGAAAGATATGACGCGAGTGAAATGTTATGTCAAGGTGAATCAGAACTTCACACTTGAACACAATTGAAAACCTGTAATCTCATTGTTTTCCCCGAGTAAGGCACTCACTGTTTATTACGCACTTATGTTGTTCTTTATGACAACAACATTTCCACTTTTCCGCCCAGGCCTACAGCCACCAACCGATGTATTTGTCTACCTTGTTTTTTGGATCAAAAAGCAAGATTGCTGAAACCTGCAATCATGGGCTAAGCTGCAGACGATATGTGGAGCTCTTTTCTACAATGGGGTTTCAAAGAGAGAACGAGGGTGAAAAGTCACGGCAGATGATGAAGACGGTTAATGTTTACTGAAGGACACGGCCTGGAGCTGCTATCCACTGTGATGTACGAGAAGGATGAGAAGCTACAGTGTCTTCATTTTTTAGAGGCTGCAGGTTCAGTTTGTTTATTCACAGCCCTGACTCCGGTCAATGTGACAGCTGAACCCCCAACATGTCACCTGAATTAGCCACAAGTCATTGGTTATCGGTGTATACAGCTTCCCCTGTCAGAAGTTGATGCCCTCAGAGCAACATTAGATTTCAGTTTTCTAGGTGCTCACCTTCTTTTTGTTGAAAGCCTGTTTGCCCAAAATGCACAACTCCATTATCCTAATGTAAATGCATCTAGCATACCATTAACATGTTAAACAAATGTGGCACTTCCTGTCACTCCAACGTTGACAGGTCCTTTAACACTGGGTGCCACGGCCACATTGGGCGCGTTCACACTGCGGTACTTTTCCCACAAAGGTTCATGCGAACTTAGTTCATGATCGCGTTCACACCAAAAAGAGCCGGTACTAAAATTAGTTCATGCGAACCTTTATACTCCCGAACCTTTTTACCGGCTCTTTTGTGAGAAAATAGCTATATTTCTGATTGGCTGGGCGGATTGCAAACCACGCCCCGTAAAACTCCCAAAATGTTTTGTGAAGCCGCCATTTTATTATCCTCGCATTAGCATTATTAGCATTAGCATTAGCGCAGAAACGCAGAGAGACTAACTTATGGCAACACAAAAGAAAACATGGGAGCGGTGGAGATGAGGAGGTGTCGGCGTTCTGGCGATTTACTCGGAAGGCTTCAGTAGAAGCTGCTGGGAGTCCCAGCAGCTTCTTGTTACGCTCCTCGTAAAGAGACTCAAAACTTGAACCCGCTATGCAAGAACACTTGGGACGGAGACTTAGGTGTAGTGTCAAAAAAACTAGATTTATTTACGTTCCTCAAAAAACAGGCAGGAGACAAAGTAGACTCTCAACAGAGTGGGAAGAACGTGGAGCAGGGCTGAGACGGAGGTTGGGCTGGACGTGGCAGGCAGGACGGAATGGAATATGGAGTATCTGGAACAGGCACAAAACAGAACAGGATTAGTATATGAAAAATCCAACTGGAAGAGTAAACAAAAAGACTAGCAATACTAGTCAGCCGGAACTGGAGTTTACCACTGTGAGTATACGAAGAACTGGCGAAGTCTGATGATCGAACCGGAGTTTTAAGCAGCAGCAGGTGAGTAGTGGTAATCAGTGATGATGAGAAACAGGAGCGGAGGTGAGTTGGCGGAAAACGGAAAGTAGGTCAACCACGCCCAGCCAGGAAGACAGACAAACAGATAGACAAACAAACAGAAACAAGGAGAAGGAGATACTGCAATTCCTCACACTTCAACTGAAGCCAGTCCCCAACTCCGGGGACTTCCGGCCGGGGACTTTGGGCGGCAGTATACGCCGTGAAGTGGTTTGCGGCCTGCCAGTAAACCCAAAGCAGAAGAAGAAGTGACGTCAGCGGCTTCATTTGCCTAATCCTCCCCCAGGGACTTATTCCGGTGTGAACGCGATCTGTACTTAGTTCATGAGAACTAAAGAGTTCTCATGAACCTTTGTGGGAAAAGTACCGCAGTGTGAATGCGCCTAATGCTCCTATTGGTTAGCACTGTCACCTCTCAGCACCTGAGTTTGAACCCAACATATTCCAGCTGTAGAGTCTGAATAATATCCTCGTGTTTGTGTAAGTTCCCTCGAAAACGTGCAGTTTGGGTAAATTAAAAACCCAATTACCCGTTACACTGGCTAAGTATTTTCAAAAGACATCTCGACAAAATATGTTCTTAAAAAGACATAGAGATTTGAAAATGAATTGCTGCTTCTCATAAAAGGTTACAAACCTCTCAAAAGATAGTTTTTACAAACTGTGGGTGTATCTTTGTTTCTGTTTCTAGTACTTTCATTAGTGCCACTGATGCTTTGTGTTAAACAGAGATGAAAAACATCATTTGGAAGTTTGCAAACACAAACAGTACATGATTAGCAGGACATGCTTGTGTCTGAATAAATACAATTAGAGAATGACAATGGGGAAGATAATGAAACCTTGAACAACCTGTTGACCTGTTTGGTGCAGTGCAGGTATATCTTATTATATTCAACATATTCCTACAATATTCCCTTTTCTCTTTCATGCTACTATATGTCGCTCTCTTCTTCCTTTTCCCGTACATTATGTAAAGCTGTCATTAACCATACTGCACTGCACTGTGATAACGAGATACACGGGTCGTTACCGATGTCTTCCCATACTTTAATTTGATGCTTAGTAGTCATCATGCCCTTCCCTTGAATCTACCCAATGGGCTTTATTCTTATCTGTGATAATGGCATGTTCCTTGATTCCTACATTTCTCTCTTTTTTTAAAATCTGTTTTGAGTTTTCATGGAAGTTTCGACTTGTAGGTAGAGTTCTTTATAGAGCAGCTTTGATTTGTTGACGGAGTGAATCGACCTGCGCTAATTGTTCAGGGAGTTTCTACACAGGAAACTTAGCAACCTTATCACTGTGTGAGGCTTGTATTCATTTGTGTCTAATTGCAACATGTAGTTCAGACACTCAGGCTGATTAAATCACACTAATACACTATAAGCTGTTTATACTTCCCACGCATTGATCTATGCGGTATGCTAGAAAATCTATTCCACATTGTTTCATGCATTTAATTTAGTTCTGTTGACTCTTCGCTGAGTGTGCTGGATCTATTCTTGTGTCTGTGAACTTTACACCAATTCCAGGTATATCCTCAGATATCTGCTGATGTGTGTTCAATTAAGTCATTTGAAAAACATTTTTCAGTTGAATGAAAAACTAACAGAAATTAATAGGGAGATTTTTACCTGACATGTCACTTATAGACGCTTTTATCCAAAGCGACTTACACACATGCAGTACTGTGGACAATCCCCACAGGAGCACTTTGGGGTGAAGTGTCTTGCCCAGGGACACAACGACATGCTGACTGCAGTGGGACTTGAACTTGCTACCCCCTGATTCTAAGTCCAGCACCCTATCCACACTCACTATCCACTGAGCCACAGCCTCCCATTTGGTTAGTATGAACGCACACCGTGTTATCAACACTATGTTACAGTTTTGATTAAACTTGTCCCAGGACTGCCATGTATTCGGGTGTAACCATAAATAATATGTATGAAAGTCCTTTTTTCAAGAAAGAACCCTTGAGGGTTTTTCCATGAAAAGACTTCTAATGTATTCAGTATGCGTTTATGGGTGGTGTGCCTCCCTATCTTTTATTATCTGTATGTGTTCCTCAGTAATGTTCAGCGTGAACACCAGAGGCTTGGTTTAACCTATTCATACGAACAATTAGCTCCAGCTGTATCAACAAACGATTATTTGGGCAATTGCAGTTTGCTTTATTGTGTATGAGGTTGTGGTAGTTAATTGCGTTGGTTTAGAGTTCTTATTTATAAGCATGACTTAGACAAATTGAAGGAAAGATTACACATATCTAAGTTAAAATGGAAGAAAACATATTTAACAAAAGATCCCAACTCTTTTATCTATAACCACTATTTCTTCACACATTGAGCACATAAGAAATTCTCACAAAAGCTCTATGAATAAAACATCCAAATACTTTGCATGCGGCCTGAAACATATAACACGCTTGGCTTTAATTTAAAAACATGAGCATATTCTTTTTTAAATGAATGTTTGAATTAAATATTGCAAAAAAAAGATAATTTGGGAAAATGTAATTCTTCAAAAGGATCATCTGAAATTCCACATTTAAAAAAACGAAATAAATGCCATGCCTTATATACATAAACAGTTCATAGTTCATCCGATGTCGGCAAAGCCAAAATCCCTGCGGGTCGGTACACTTAAAGACAAAGAAGTGGTGTCTTTGATCGATGGGTTTATTTATAGCTTGCTCAACTTCAAAGCATCCTATATTCATTTGCATGTTCATTATGTGCCTAAAATGGCCAATTATTCCATCAGAGGTGTGTGCTGATTGCTGGGCCACAGATCCCGAACAATCATATGACAAATTGGCCAATTAAACGTCTTTGATGTCCCTCCCCCTGTCGTGCTGAATAGGAGGTTGACAGTGCATAATCATTTAATTGATGTTCACAAGAGGAATTTGTGACAAAGATGAGACCCCATATTTAAAACATTCTTTAACATTTAAGCATAATTGGGTAAATATGGACAAATCCAGCATATTTTTGCACAGTTATTCTTTTTAACTACAGGTTGTAATCTTTTCCTGGAGCAACCAGAGGCTAAATGATTTACTAGAAGGAATTTGGCAGTGGCTGATTATTTTGCAAACTTTTTAATCTAAAAAATAATTGAACTAGAATGTGTTGAACCCACAGTTTGTTCTGTCTGTTAAAATGTTCTAGTACATTCATAAACTATTCAAAAACTCTTCAGACTATTGATGAATCTGCCACCTACAATACATATGGTTTACTGTGTTTACTTTAACCCTCCTGTTGTCTTCGGGTCAAATCTGACTGATTTACTACTTTCATCATCATAACTTTTTTGTTTTACATTCGATTGCATTAAGGCTTCATGATATCCTTCACAGGAGACATTTGAACATATACAATTGCTGATCACCACTTTCATTGCATTGTGGATGATTAAGTCAACTTTGTAACACCCATGGTGTTCCTGCCCCCCCCCCCCCCCCACACACACACCCACACACACACACACACACACACACACACACACACACACACACACACACACACACACACACACACACACACACACACACACACACACACACACACACACACGCACTCTAGATGTGTTCCCCCCCTTATGTGCCCAATCCCCCCATGTGAATCACACCTGGCACACACACACACACACACACACACACACACACACACACACACACACACACACACACACACACACACACACACACACACACACACACACACACACACACACACACACACACACACACACACACACACACACACACACACACACACACACACACACACACACACACACACACACTCTCTAGATGTGTCATCGTCCCCTTATGTGCCCAATCCCCCCATGTGAATTACACCTGGCACTCACAAACACACACACACGCACACACACAGAACAATTTGATACATGTCCCGCTCTTATGTGCCCATCCCCCCACATGGATCACACCTGGCACACGCAATACATGTTCAGTGTCTATTCTTTGTACTGCAGTTGTTCATGTGTACCAGTACTCTGATACAATGTGTACAGTTTGAAACGGTGTTAAATTAAATGTGGTCATGATTAATGGTGTTTGTGTTAATGTAATAGCAGTTAAAACAGGACCGGTCACATTTGACCGTGAACACCAAAGTAAGGGGGAACAAAGACAATAGGAGGGTTAAATGGCTCCAAATGCATTATTGCTGTATTCACAATATGCTTTATCTTTAAACGATTGGTTAAAAGCAATTTTTCTGTCACAACCATTTACCTGTAATGTTATCATTTCATTGCTCTCTGCTTCCACCCACTTTCTCCATTCTGGATATCTAGCCTTTGGACAATTTGGTTAAATAAGTGAACAATAGCTGCCAACAGTGCTCAGAGCGGTGTCTTATGTGAGGTGTCTTATATGAGGTGTCTTATATGAGTGAGACACAGAGAGGAGAAGTGTGGGGGGGAAGTTGACTGGGTTCCTGCGTCGTGGGCGTTTTTTAATATCAAAGTGTTGACTTAATTCTATGTATAGCTCAACCCATCCGACCCAGTGATGTGACAAATGTGGTGGATGTTCAGGTGATGGACACTTCACAAATGCTTTCAACGGAGGTCTAAAATAAATAGTGAAAAGCTGATGAATGTCTTTGTAATACAAGATGTAGGTCGTGTTTTTGATTAGCCTGTGGAAAAAGGATCTGCCAAACATGTTGTGAACACAGACATGGGCAGCGTGAGATAACGATAAACAAAACAACCTATTCTATGATTTGTTTTTCAAAATATGAGATTGTTCCATTGTGTTTTTAACTGTTTTATTGGACGTGCAGTACAACTGAGGTAAGCTGCATGTAACAGGTATTATTCTCCGTAGATAACTCACTTAAAGTAACCCCTTTTGCATTGGCATTTAATACATTCTTGCTATAAATATTGATTATAGTAGCTTTAGATTTTTCGTTATTCCGAGAATATTGTATATTATGGTAAAGGCTGTATAAAAGGGTGGACAGCTCCAGAATAAGGGGGTTTAATGGACCTTAAATACAGATAGTAATTGTTGGAAAATCTGCTGAATAGATGTCAATCAATCAATCAATGTTTATTTATATAGCCCAATATCACAAATGTTACATTTGTCTCAGTGGTCTTCACAGTGTGTACAGAATATCAGTATGACAATACGACACCCTCTGTCCTTAGACCCTCACATCGTACAAGGAAAAACTTCCGGAGAAAACCCACAGTTTAAAGGGAACATGGGAGAACATGGGAGAAACCTCAGGGAGAGCCACAGAGGAGGGATCCCTCTCCCAGGACGGACAGACGCGCAATAGATGCCGTGTGTAAATTGAAAAGATAATACATTTGCAACATAGGTAGTCCAAATGTTTGGAAATGCATGTGTGTATAATAGGAAGATGAATCCGCGAGGATGTCAACAATCCTGTGGGAGCCATCAGGGAAGTAGTATGATGAGAGTCAGGCAGGACCACAGAGACAGGTTCAGCCATGACTCGAAGTCCAGGACTCAGGACTTAGGATCAGCCACGACTCAGGATCCCAGCGTAGACAGACACCAAAAATAAATGTGGGGGAAGCTGGGTTATTCGGAGATGTATGGCTCAATGTATGGTGGATATGCTAAATATTAAGGAACACAGTTAATAAAATGATCAACCTTTTACAATTCCTCTAATGATTTGCTGAAACATTATAGCTTCTACTATTTTCCTGGTTTTCAAATTGCAAAAGGTTTGTTCAGTAAATGCAGTGCACATCAATTCCATTTTGAATTTTGCTCAAGGAGCATTTTCTCTCACAGCTTCTATCAGCGTGAATGTGAGTCTGTCAACAGCAGACACGACTGAGCAGGCTGCCAATGTGGTAGATTACTCCATACATCAGAACACATTCCCAATTCCTGACAAAACCATCAGCAAGAACGATGTTCTGGACACCGAAGAAATGCTTTACGATCCAGCTGACCTGGATCTGTTTACTCCTCCTTACTGATGGCCAACATGATGACAATGCACTGCAAGACAGAAACATAAAAATGTGTCAAAGTAAGAAGTGATTTGCAGTTAAAACTGAAAAAAACATCTGTATGGGTGCTGAAAAAGTGGCAGGTGACTGTTTTGACAAAGTAGTCCCTGTTTGTGAAGCTGCATGCGTTAAGACCAAATCAATAAAGGCTCTAGAGTATGCTATATCTGAGGCAGCAGACCTTAAAGGAAGTCAACTTTATGGTTCCCAGCTATGACTCCAGCGGCTTAATGGATGATAATAGAGTCCTAACCTAATGCTGACCCCGCTGTGGGATGAAAAGCAGGGCTCAGGAGGAATTGTGATAATCAGAGCGTTACTGCCGGTCAGTGGAAGGATCTGCTTTATACTCTGAGTAGAAGACTGTGGGTGTGCGTGTGTGTCCATTAGTGTCTGTAGTATAATGCTACCTGCTACATAAAGCTGGATGGATTGTGTCAAACTGTAATTTTATTCACGTGCTACAAACATTTCTCAGAGGCTAGGCTGCTCTAGGGACCAACATATAATCAGTGGTTGAGGTAAACACTCATATGCTGAGTCAAAGAAGCTAGCTGGGTGTAAATGTTAATGTCCTTTTATGGTCAGCAGAAAAGTACTTCTCCACTGATACACACTTCACACAGTATCCACGACAACCAGAGCCAATCATTAGCTGATATGCATATAAACCGTCCTGGGTTGACACAATGTTCTCAACTCATAGTCCACTTTTTTGCTTTCCAATTGTCGATGCTCGCATTTGACAAATATCTCAGATCAAGGTTCACATATACCTCATTCACACCAACGGTGTTTCAGGGCCGGTTCGGAGCTGGAGCTTGAAAAGCACACCGCAGCGGAGCAGCCTCTTAGCTCCGGAATCCGGTTTGTTTCAAGCACCAAAAAATTGTCCGGCCCGAGCAAAAGCACCACATGCGTAACGCTTACGTCGAGGCGGGGGCAGGGGCAGGGGCTGGATCAACTCCTGAACAACAACAAAAAGCCGGCGTTGTATCCAGTTTGTACACAACGATGGAGAAACTTAACAAGCAGCAGTGGTCCACTGAAGAGACCAGCTACCTACTGGGAATCTGGTCTTCCGAAGAGGTGCAGAGGAAGCTGGAGCACAATCGGCCATTGTTGTTGTTGTTGTCAGCTGTGAGGGGTTTCTGCGCGGTTTGGCTTTATGAAGCAGGCACGTAAACAGTTACGTCATGACGCAAACGATGACGCAATGACGCAGCACCAGTCGGGCTCTGGGCGGTGTGAAAAGAGCCGGAGCTAAACCGAAGAACCGGTTCTGAACCTGAAAAGCTCTAGCACGGAGCTTGAACTGGAGTTGCGTTGGTGTGAATGAGGTAAGTCTCAATTAGCAGTGCTGGGTTTTTGTGGACTCAGCCTAAACTGTACTAAGCTCACTTCTTCACAACATGTGCTTCGGTGACCATTTAGCACATTTCTAATTGATATTAAGTATAACTATAAGAATAGTAATATGAGCTTCCCCTTTTGAAGTTTTTTTTGTCCATGGAAATGTGAATAAAGTGCCCAATAGGCGGAGCAAAGTGAAGCACAATAGAATCTGAACACGGGAAACCAATCCAAGCCTTCACTGTGTGGCAAGGTTGCTAACTGGCCATCCCTGTGAGCCACTATAACTTGTTCAATCATCACCTGTGTTTATCTAATCATGGCAGGTTACCATTTTCTTTCGTAATTAACAAAATACGTGTGATATATACAACTAGTGACATCAATAAAGCCCAAACTCTTAATCAGACGGATGTTTCCATGCCTAGACACCTGGAACACATCCTTCTCGGGGTGTGGATGACCTCGAGCCATAAGCGACAAAAAATGTGATTCAGTGTCCTCAGCGGTTTAGTCTATCTATTGAAGAATGTTGATTGTTACACTCTCTAGTTAAAGCCTGGAGCTACAGGAGGGGTCTTCAGAATTGATTGTGGCATCTCAACCGTGTGGTCAACTCGTGGCCCGTGACATGTCGTGTGCATTCTCCGGCCGAAGCTCCAAATAAACCATCAAAGCTCCAGCTCTCCTCGTGTCTCTCTGAGTCCTGACTCCGATTGCTTCAGAGGTTTCCCCCACACATACTATACCAAATATAGACATAAGCAGTGTTTTGATTTGATTTCTCTACCTAGGTGTGTTCAGCCCCTGGGTCACTGTCCTCTATCATGTCATCAACAAGGGCTGCCACTGAAGGAGTAAGCTCGATGTAATCAACTCCATCGGGATCAGATTTGAGAAGCGAACAAAGCCTCTCTTCTGGCTTTGTCCTCTTCTTCTTTCTCTGTCTGACTCTGTAACTCAGTCCACCTCCATCTCACTTTCTTTTGTGTGGGTGTCTGAAATCTATAGTAGACAAATCATTTTACTCACATTTTTTACTCAAATCTGGGTGCTTCCCCCCGAAAATGACTTGAGGCTTATAAATAACTTAAACTTGAAAGTTTTTAAATCTGTACCCATCTAATGCTTCGCTAACTTATGCATGCATTTTGATCATTCAATATGAGCTCCAGCATACAGCACATTCAAAGCATCCTGTTATCACAACGATCAAGATGCATCACATGTTTTCCATTCAATGCCAGCAAAAAGCACACTTTAGAGGAAGTGGTCTTGATTTCTAAAAAAAGATAGTTTCGAAGTCCTAAAAGAAAATACAAAATTCTCCATGTAGTCTTCCAACAACTGCTATAGACGTTTTAAAATGTGGTCTCTGCTTAATTGGGGGAAAAAGGGATAATATATGCACTATAGGGACATACTGTATTGGGACCATTGTTTTTATACCAATAAGTGAAAACAGTGCTTTAAAAAGTGCTTAGTTTATTGTCATATTAAAGTGCATTGAAATTATACTAGTGATCCTGATATTGATCAAATAAAAGGTATCATTATGTTGATTATTATCGTGCAGCTCTGCTCTGAAGGATTCTGTCAGGAGCCGGGGTAAATTATGGGGGGGGGGGTGAGGTGAGGTTGGAGATGTGTGTGGTGAGGTTGGAGTAAAGTCTCCTGGATGATAATGATCCACTTCAAGGTGAGAGAGGAGGGGTGGGGGGGGGGTAATACATCAAATATAAAGACATGAGGAAGAGCAGCAACCCTGATGAAAGATGGGAGGGAGAGAATTACAGCTGCATCGGAGGAGGTAACCGTAGTGACAGAGACAGAATGAAGGGAGGGAGTCTGTCTTGGGCTCTTACTAAACACTGAGAAAGTTTTACTCAAACTAAGTGAAGTTTCCCAAATAAAGTGCTGTCTAGAAACTGTCTTCAACAATGAACTGTGAATAAGAAGTGTACATTGGTCACCGTGACATCATCCACAAGTTCTCCGCTCTTCAGTCGCCATGTATTTTTAACCTAGTCATGTTACGTTCGCGAACGATCCAATTCTTTTGAACGGCTCTTTGGTAAGAACGAAGGGAACCGAGTCGTACCAAAGAGCCGTTCTTTTTATAGTCGGTTCACTGCCTGCCATAAATCCACTCGCTTTTACGTGAACTTGCTTTCCTGAATGCAAATTTGCCATACTGTGTCGATGATGGCATAACGCATGCTGCTTGAGTAGTGTAACCCCTAGTTTCCACTGGGTCCGTCTGTGGCGCGCTACGGGCGCTTAGCGGCTATGCCGCGGCGTCCGCAAGGATCGTGGCCACTTGGGTGCTATTCCACCAGACTCGCCACGTTTCACCGCTGGGCTCTGCTCGAAATAGGATTGAAGTCTATTTTTCGACGCGACGCAGCCGTAAGGTAATGTCGGAACGGTGACAGCATCCGGCCCACCCCCCAAAACTGGTTCCTTCTCCTCCCCCCATCCCTCCTCTGTAGTCTTTCCAGTAGGAGAATAAAGGCCAGCGTTCTCCTTCGGTTTACAGGCACTGTGTGTAAATTATATAAAATAATTATGATGATGAATGCTTTTTTTGTACCACTAAAATACAGCAACCCATCTTTGATTCATGTTGTTTTTAACTCGACTTACAATTATTATTAATTGTGTCTGCAGTCTACAACACAACAAAATAGGAAATAACAACAATAAACACGATTTAAACAGACACAAAAATAAAACATTTAACTACGTAGCCTACTTGCTTTCTTGTAGAAGTACAAATGTCCAGGAAATATGCCCAAATCAACAAGAACTGCGAGCCGGCAGGCACGACGCTCCGCTTCCGTAATGCTTCTGAAACGCTTGTGAAACGCGCCCGGTAGGGTATGACGCCGGAGGAGGCCGGACCAAAACCGCGGCGCAGCCGTAACGCTCCGCAGACGGACCCGGTGGAAACTAGGGGTAAGGGAAACTTCTGTGTAGCAATGCAGTGGGAGTCACCGACTCACGAAGGAGACACAGGACGAGCAGGAGTTCTGATGTCAAACACTGGTAGTTTATTACAAGCCTCGGTCGGAGAATTCATATCACAAGTCACAGCAGCCAAAGGTTCTGACTGCACGGGTGCGTTGTCATGTCAATTCTGCTCAGCCTATCATCTTGGCAGACCTTTTAACTAGCTTCACTAAGAGTCATCCCACATATTGGGGGAAGGTGTACGTGACCACCTGGAGGCACTGAATCACTTATTTGACCGGTCATAAAACTGGTAATGTCAGCAATAGCAAAGATTTCCCATTCCTTAAGACAGATAACAGACTTAGGGTTCGGTCGTAAAACGTCAACAGGCCGAAAGGTCAAATATCTTAAGTAAAGACTAAATTAATCCTCACAAGTAGTAGTTTGGCTGGCGGAGAGATGTAACAAGTTATACATTTTTCTGTGAGTAAAAGTAGATTTCTGGCAATACAGTCAAACATTATCTTGGTGATTATTTCACAGATAAACCTAGTAACCCCGCCCCCTTAAAAGAAAAACGGCTCTGTTGAAGGGCTCTCGGAAAGGACCGGAGCCATAAGATCCGTAATGCCCATCACTAGTTTAACCATAAGGAGCATGAGAGGGTTAAGTTAAGTACTAGTGAACACTTTCGGTACAAAAGAAAATGGCTTCAGTGAACAGAAAACATACGGTGAAAGTCATAAGCACCCTCAACAAAACAATGCCCTGATAGAGACCTGCCAATCACAAGGTGGCATCCCCCCAAAGCATGCCTTGTTTTATCTTCACTATTACTCTGAAAAGGACTATCATTTATGAAATGAACAACAACAAACAGCGATCAACTAATTAGGAGCATGTTTACTAAGGTAATAAATCAAGTGCAGCTGTGCAAACAGTGATGTTCTCTCGGTTTCAGGGATGGTACTAGAACAGAGGAGTTTGGGTTCTATAAAGTCTGTAAGCAGGTTATTCGAGTTTGATCCTGGATAGCTCACATTAAAGTTCTTGTCAATGTTCTAAATTAGCTCAGAGAACTTGGTTTGGTTGTTTCCCTATCATTAGTTAATAGCCATATATTTGACTATCCATGCATTAACATTTACAATCTAGAGAGCGAAGGTGTTGCCCATATTGTGCTTCAATGTTGGTGGTTGCTGTTTGGATATTTATACACTAGTCAAATGCTGCAAATCTGTTTGTTTAAATCAGGGGTGTCAAACTCAAGGCCCGGGGGCCAAATCCGGCCCGCGACTTCATTTGATGTGGCCCGCAAGAGCTTCCAAAGAATATAATACGTTATTATACGGTTACATGCCACTTTACAGACGGCATGTCCCACAATGCATCGCGCACTGTGACATGCGCACTGAAGAGAGAATTATTTGCCCTGCATTTCTGCTTTCAGACGTAGTTAATTACTAAGTTATTACCCTATCCGATAATAATCCAATTCAGAGGCAATAATGTAATATAATACATTATTTTGTATAATTATATATATGTATATTTATATAGTTACAACCGGCCCTTTGAGTGCAACCATAATGCTAATGTGGCCCGTGATGAATTTCGAGTTTGACAACTTGAAATGATCTTCTCCAGCAGCCGCTTTGACATGTGACTAATCCTCATTCAGAGACTGTATATACATATCAGCTCAGCAGGTGAGCATATCGTTTGTAAAAACTGCATCCGCTACTGTATATCCAAACTGCCATTTACAGATAGGGAGCAACTAGTAAATAGCTCTTGTATTAAGATTCTCTCAGCTGTTTCTAAGGTCAAGAATGAACCTTGAACGTCCATCTTGTCCGTCTTCACCCTCATGTTTTGTAAAGATGCACAGCTCTTCAGCATGCTGGTCAGAGACTAAAAGTTTTCTTCTTAAGTCTGGAGTATTGGCAGAAGTCTGTTATCTGTGCCTGAGGTCTGTTGTGAGGTTTTTGCATTCCTATCATCCCGGGCAGAACGGCTGTGAGGAGTTTGCCGCCCTATTGCCCAGATATCCATTTCAGATTCAGCCAGGTGTTGCGGCAGTGACACCTCTAGTTGCTCTTAAAGATTGCAATCAGTGACCTCTGATTTGGGTAACCCAGTTGTCACGGTGTGCTGTCGTGATGTATCGTGAGCCATGGCAGTACCCAAGGCCCTGGAGATGGAGATGGGAAAGCTGGAGGAAGGTGATGGGGGGCAAAGATGGGACAGTTTTAGCAGAGTGGATTGCGGCAATTTTGCTAAGCGACCATTTCTTTCTTTAAATTAAACAGGAGTGCTTTTAAGGAGGCAGATGGAGGCATCCCTCGTGGTTATAAAGCCTATCAAAGATGATTATGAAATACATATTGTCATACATATTTTCTTTAAAACACCTCGAGCTGTTTTAATGATGTATTACACATTTTGTATATTTGTATATTTGTGAAGTTAAATAGGTCATAATTCTGTCTCTGATATCTCGTTCTATTTGCTGTGAAAACATTTCCTTCAAACTGACATCGTTACGTTTTTGGCAAAAACTACATTTGACAAGATGACATTTGAACACATCATGATAACGTAATATCTTACCTTTGCCCATGTTCAATTCTTCACCAAGCTTTAAAGTATGAGAATCTAAATGGAACCTATGTGGACGTAAGCAGTAAGCTTCCTTTCTGGCAATAGACTCCTTCCTAAACAAACTGTTTTGCGTTACATCATTGTTCATGAGCAACTGTGGAAAAGCATCGATAAGAAGACTCGATTGTCACAAAGCAATGTGAATCCAAGGAATCAAACATCTATGCAGCTTCTTTGGCTTTTCATCCCTAATCATAAGCAGAAATCTGCCAGTTACAGAACAGTTTTGGTTAGTTTTCAAAGCAGTGGAAACCACACAGTATCCGCCGGTGCCACCTGTATTTACCGTGATATGGGATTAAGCAGGAGATGCTGTGCTTCTCGGCACAGCGTGCATCAAATGGCTGCAGATTCCTGCGGCACAGCGGCGCTCTTCTCGGTGGTTAGAGAGCAGGAGCTGTCATCTTGCCAATGTTCAAAATATTCTCCTCCACGCTGATAACTTCTCCATTTCAATACTCACATGTCTGAACATGCTTTTTAAAACAAATCCTTTAAAGCAAACATTGTGGTTAGCCTTCGTGCGTCATCTATAGTGGTAGCCTTCGTCTGTGGATAGGCGATATTGTTCCCAGGAGAATGACATCATGTTCTGGTTTGCATGCCATGATCTCTTTCCTTGTTTTAAAAGGGTTATTTAAGGGCTATATTTCTCCGTCAAGGGAACACAAAAACAAATTTAAAACGCTACAAATGAACCTGTGGGATTACACATTATATCAGAAGTATCTGGATTAGGGTTGCACAATTCCGGGGATGTTCAAAGATGGAAACTTTCCATGGGAATGTATGGGAATAAACTGGGAATGTTCAAAATTGAAGGTTGCCTCTTCATAGGGAATTTAAATATAGTTGGGGAAAGTATATTTCAGCATAATCTTGACTAAAACAAACAGATACTGGACCACACTTTTGAGCCCAAAGCACCAGACAAATGAAGCCACACATTGAGCCTGTGGACTACACAAAGTGAAGTAAGTTTTGATGATATTATGGGGTAATATATTTATGTAATGTTTAAATTGCAATTCTATAACACATAGGTTTGAGCAAGCTCTCTGATTGGTCAATAGGCGTGTTTGATTCCACGATCAAACAACGATCAAATAGAACGTGCCTAATCACAAAGTATCCAGTGGCCTACACACGCCACTAGCCTACTGAAACTACTTCCATGAGCCTACATCGTGTGGTTTCCATTGACGTTTAGCGACACACAGCCGTTACACTGTCGTACCAATAATGACGTTCAAGAACGGCCTCTCGTGTATGATTGCTTAAATATCACATACACATGTATTCATCTAGTACAGTGTTTCTCAAATGTTTTCATACCAAGGACCACTTAACCAATACAATTTTTTATTTATTTCAAATATGGAATATTTCCAAAATTCCCCGGTTTAACTTCCCATGGAAATGTTCCGCCCCTTTGTAACCCTAATCTGGATTGACCTAGATGGTTTATTCTAATCATGTTGTTATTATACTTCATGAGCAGTCTCAAAGTTAACCGATGGGCTTTCACCGGTCATGGGACGGTTATGTGTATGTGTGTAGCTTGTATCAGAGGTATTTAAAAAGAGTACTTCCCTGATATAACATTGCAATGCTATAACATGGTCACACTCCTGATGGACTGTTTGAATAAAAAAAGGTAGACTCAGCAGAATCAACGCTATCGTCTTTTTTCCATCCCACACATTTCGATGCAGTACTACATCTCTTCTTGACCTATAAACACACATCTGAGGAGTTCCCCTTTAACATAAAATACTAGTCTGTCAACATGCAGTTTGTAAGCCCTCTTCATGCTAAATCAAGGACATCCAAAGATTTTAAAACACAATTTAATAAAGATTTGCCATTAAAACAAAACACACAACAAATCCAATATTATTTTGACTACATCATAACTAACTTATAATGCTTTCATAACCGTACAATCCTGTTGTAATTTAATGTTATGGCCCCAAAACACATCACACCACATAGTGCACACGTGCATGTGTGTGTTCAGGTTCAAGTGTTAGTGTACATATACTTTGAGAAAGGTGGAGTTCCCGTGGGGGGAGGGGGCCAGAGGGCGGGGAGACCAGGTGCATGTTGGGGAGGGGTGTCTAAAGTCAAAGATGAATATTGATTGGGCCAAATTTGACCTCGAGTCACCCACAACAATTCTGCTGGGTCTCCCCAGATTCGAACACCAAATTATACACTACGCAAAAATGGTCAAAATCAGTTGTGTAGTGTTTATATATCTGCTGTGGAGGACATCATGAAGCCTTGTTCCGACAAAAAAAACTAGAGCGTAGTTGTTATATAATTGTAACTTGAAACGGGTCACGGGAGACCCGGACACAACATAAGGGTTAAGTAACTTCTAAAGGGTGAAAAACTGAGTCAAGCCACATTTAGTCCAAGTTATAGTAAGTAAGCAAGCATATCAATAAAAGTGAGTGTTGGCGACAGTAGCTATTAACTCTTGGCTTTGCATTTATATAACAACGTTCTTTACTTACAGCAGAGCAGCCTGCTGCTACTGTACTGCTATGTGTCACAAATGGCTTGAATCAGATGGTTTGCTAACAATCTGCAAAGCGCATACAAGTCCTTTCACTCTGACTTTTCTTTCTATCCAGGTTGGGACTTGACCTCCACATTAAATGAACAGTTCAAGGCAATTAATAGGAGGCAATTGTTTTGCACAGTGTAACCTGGCCGGCCGCTTGCCACATGAAGCCTATGTGACCATAGACATTTGTCCCAAGCAAGGTCACTGAGCAGTCAAAGGCAAACAACACGTCTGTGAAAATACCAACATACGCTTTGTCCTAAAGATAGTTTTAAAATGTACCATTCCAAAGATGTTCTAAACTGTGAAGGTGAAATATGAAGTCTCCAAGCTCCTGTAAGTAATTTCATATTCAAACCAAACTACCAAGTTCAGTTTCAGCTCCTTTCTACTGAACATTTCGTCCCTGGAAAATGTAATTTTATCCATGAATGATGTTGACTAAGGCAGCATTATACTCAAGTGTTCCTGTGGGAGTCTTACAGTTGATGGTTCTATTACACCACTGTTACTTCGTCTCGAATGGTGTTTACCCAGCTTGTAATTGGATGTTTCATAAAACAGCTGAGTCGTCATTAGTATGTATTACAAAAGGAGCGGATGAGTGAAAGGAACATTCTCAGATTGCTTTGGGGAAAAGGAAAGATTGGGTCATATTTGGTAATTAAGCTACCGTAATTCAAAACACACACATTCAAGACTGTCGATGATTGAATGAAAATCCACCTCGCGTCTCTATAGCCTTTAGGGAAAACTACAACGACACAAAGTAAAAAAGACATTTCAATATCAGCCATCCCTCTTCAGGTTGTGGCTAAATGAAGTAGGACTGGCCTTTTTGTAAAGCAGCTTGTAAGAAGTGAATGTGAATGAAAACACAACATGGTATTTCTCAACTCCTGCCAAAATCACACTTGTCCTTCACGTGGGCTAAATCTGTGTGCCAGGAGACAGACGGGGTGTCATGACATGCAAGAGACAAACACGTATAGTTACATACAGTACAGCTGCCACACCTTTTGCTGCTTCTTAAAATACCACACATTCAAAAACATCCGTTGCAAAAGAAAGATAAAAAAAAACATGTTAGTCCTGATAGTGGTTTACTGGTGATTCCCAGAGACATGTTTGATGGATGTTTGCAACCTACCCATCATGTGTCTGTTGCCGTGTGCACAATGACACAGCAGGAAAAGGCAGATGATTTGACGGAGTTAATTTGAGGTTTAAATCTTGGCATCTTGACAGACTGACAATCAATCAACATTACGATTGCAGCCCTCGCTTGTCAAAAAGCTGTCATAAAATCAACAGACATTGTTTTTCTAAAGTGATGAATGTTAAATAGAGAAAGCAGGCAGGCTGCTCGAAAGCATACTGACTTTTCCCCTAAATGCCTGCTTGGATTAAGGACATTTTTGGTTTAGTTACATTTGAGAGAAATTATTTAAGCCACTGTTTAATTAATGCTGCTACTCCCCTGTGTGGACATGTACTGTTTGGATGCAGTGTGGCTGGGGGACTGCTTTTAAGTGTGTGTGTGTGTGTGTGTGTGTGTGTGTGTGTGTGTGTGTGTGTGTGTGTGTGTGTGTGTGTGTGTGTGTGTGTGTGTGTGTGTGTGTGTGTGTGTGTGTGTGTGTGTGTGTGTGTGTGTGTGTGTGTGTGTGTGTGTGTGTGTGTGTGTGTGTGTGTGTGTGTGTGTGTGTGTGTGTGTGTGTGTGTGTGTGTGTGTGTGTGTGTGTGTGTGTGGTGTGTGTGTGTGTGTGTGTGTGTGTGTGTGTGTGTGTGTGTGTGTGTGTGTGTGTGTGTGTGTGTGTGTGTGTGTGTGTGTGTGTGTGTGTGTGTGTGTGTGTGTGTGTGTGTGGGGCTGACCGACCTTCATCTCCCCTGGTTGTGCCAGCAGCCATTTATCTTTTATTCATTCTGCCATGTGTGACCAAAGCAGCTTCTCTGGCACCGACACTTGTCAAAACAGACCCCGTCCCATGATGTGCTGCAGTGTGAACGGCCTGCACTATAACAGCTGATGCTCATTTTGACTTGCTGATGCCATTCCTAAGATTTCACGAGACACTCATGCAGTCAAAATATAATGGTAGGATTTAGTACATCCTCCTATTTGTCTGCAGTCGCTCGTGGAAAAGACTAGCTCACCAGTCCCCACCGTGGTTGTTCACCCTGCTAGTGTCATGACGCTTCAGACTGAGCATGCAGCTCCAGCACCTGTCAGCAACGCAGTATGTGTCTCAGTGACAGGTGTACCCGCACCGGAGGACATATCCTGGGCTCCTTGCTTACTGTATGTTTAATACTCTCCACCTGGCTATGTGAGCTTTACATTAATCAGTTTACCAAGTCGCTTTTAGAAAACAAAGCATAACGAGATGTGATTTCCATTTTTGGCTTCATTTCAACCGGCCGGAAACAACTTATTTTTATAAAAAACACAAAACAGGCCCATACTAAGCCCCCAGACCCGCTCCAATGCTCCTTGGCTTTACTATACAGTACGTACTCCGGAATTACCACTTTGTCTCCAAAACAGATTCCCTCATTGGATGTGTCGATGATAGCCGAGAGCATTGTCAGTGAGCATTTCCTAAGGGTGTGAACTGGATTGAACGCCGGTGACTGCAAAAGGCAAATGATTCACATCATTTTCAAAATCATCGAACCATTCAGCGAGCGCTCGCGTGTCAAGGCATTTGCATTCGTCGTGTTTCAACTCTTTTCCTCAGGTTTTCTACTTTGTATTTCACCCAACTGTAACTTAAAGCGTTTGGCACTATTTCTGCGCTTGCCCTCTGCAAAATTGCTATTGACCTCTCAGAAAAGAGAAAGCGTTCTAACTCACCTCAAATCAGTTTTAATATACAGTGAGGTATTTTTCTTTGTGGGGTAGACTATCAAAAAATCCACACATGCTTTCAATATTATGTTCAGCTTCAAAGAAAGGCTCATAGCTGCTGTTATCACACCTGTTTTGGCCACAATAATACATATTTCAATACCAGTGAACGAGGTTTTTACACCTTTGGACTTTACAAGCTCTCACAGAATAGAAATGAAAGAGAACATGGCTGGAAATAGCCTCTGTGGAACCCCATTGATTTTACTGACACGATGATAAGAGAACTTATCTCAGCTTCTTAAACCTCAGTGATGGTTACCACCAAGATAACGTCTCATTTAAACGCACGCTGATATCTCAAGTTGTTTCGCTGAAGGAATAAGGACAGACATTTTGATGGCGTGATTCGTCTCTAGGGTCATTCTGAGTCTTCCTCACTAGTCCACCGCTCTCAGTCAGCTCCGAGTTCGACTTTGTGAAGATCTCATTACCGCTCTCACTAAACCCATCTCCCCTGATCACCCCACAAAAAAGTTAATTAGTCTTTCAGAAGACTCCATACAGCTGTTTTATCTCTTATTTCCCCGAATAGGTACGTAGGAAGTGGCAGTACTGTCACCTTCCTCCTCTGGGATCTGAGAAGCATCTCGGTGAACAACAAAGCTCTTCGTGTGGGTTGGTTCAGCTAATACAACCGTTATTAGAGGAGAGACACTTCCAGATCTAACGATGCAAACTTGATGTGACATGTGTCAACCTGTGGTTCTAGTCATTATGTTCTCTTCGCCTCGACTCTACCCCGCTGAACCTTTCTTGTCGTTGACTTCTTTTATCTGCAGCCTTTGATGGCGGATTGTAAATACAAGGCCATCGTGTGTTCCGTTGCTGTCAGGGTTAGCTCTTGACACCCGGATCTGTTCATCCGTTTCTTTGTGGTGCTGCTCTTTCAGTCTGCACGACTGTCACTGTTTGTGCTACCCTCAGGAAATTAATCCTTAGCATTTGTCATTGTGATTCGTACAATCATAGACAAGCTCAGATTTAGCTTTTTCTGAATGCAAACAGCGGCTTATTGTTGAGTCGTATGCGTCTTCAGGGGGATTCCGGTATTCAAAGGTGCTAATTGGCTGACATTTGAAACATTGCATCCAATTCTCGAAATCACAAGTTCAATGCCTTTTCAGCACATGGGAGTTATTTACATATTCAGAACATATCTGTCTGTATGCATCCGGCCAAAATACAGACATTTTTAATTATACAAACAAAACAACTTCACTCTCAGCTTTAACAGTTCTTGTTTTGAATAAGATAAGATAAGATGAACCTTTATTAATCCCCGAGGGGAAATGCAGTTGTACAAAGCAGCAACAGGGTAAGCGTGAACAAAAACAGTACAGCAAAGATTCACACAGATCAATAACATCTCAAATAAATAATAAATAACATAAAATCAAGGAAATAATGATAATAATAATAAAAGACTATGAAAATAGGAGATGAATAAAAATAAGAGTAAAATAACTGTCAGCATATATACATATTTGGTCATCATCTAAGTTATAAAGTGCGGAATAAGTTAAAGTGACAAGTTAGCATGGGTTGTGGAAACGGTGTATATTTACGACCAGTGATTTAATTTGATTTATTTTTCATCATTAACCCCTTGTTGTGCCGCCTGATGGCTACAGGCACAACGGACTGTCCGAGGCGCTTGGTGCGTTGTCGTGGAGGGATGAGTCTGTGGCTGAACGTGCTCCTCGTCTTCACTAGCTCTGCGTGGAGTGGGTGGGAGGGGTTCTCTAGGATGCTGTCGAGCTTCCTCCTCGCCCTCCCCTCTGCCACCTCCTCCAGATTGTCCTGTTGTACTCCCACTACAGAGCTAGCCTTCCTCACGAGCCTGTTCAGCCTGCCAGTGTCCCTAGTGTCTGTGTTTCCACCCCAGCACACCACGGCAAAGAAGAGCATTATGTATATACTATGTATTATGTTCTGTCTCTTCTAACCATTGTGCCTTCCCTCTTTGTCTTTTCCAGATGACAACTGCAGACTGAGTGAATACCGTCGACTGAAAACCAAGATCTTGGATCTGCATGACAAGCGATACATGGGGTCTAACATCCACGGGGCCCACAAGGACAACATGGCCGCCAGGAAGCACCTGGTTGATCTGATGTTCAAACGTTTTGATGCAGATAACAATGGTCAAATCGATGCCAGCGAGCTCTCACAGGTAAGGCTATCAAACAAAAGAAGAGCTTAAAGCTTGGCTAGGTAGAAGCCAGCAAGAGTAAGCTAGTTCCTTTTTTTTCCCGCCCATCATTTGCCAGCTCTATTGCAAAGAAAGTAGCTGTGAAAAATGCAATATCGGGCAAAATAGACGCATAAATGTCAACCCTGACAGCTTGCAAGCCACGACTTAAACAGCCTTTAGTAACATGATTGGATATATAATAAAGAGTATTACCAATAGGCCAACATTTTTCTCAATTACCTTAACCACCTTAGCCTTAAAAGACAATACATATTTGTTTAAAAAAAAGAAAGTGTAAAATGTACTAACCCTAACCCTAATGGCATTAAGTTAATATACAATAACTAGAGCTGATCTTATGAGATTTTCAAATGTATTATTTATTCACAGGAGACCTTGTAATGTAATGGTTTCCCCCAAATATAAATGTAGGGTTACTAACACGACACAGCCCCTCTGTAGTCTGTCAAAACCACATTTCATTTATAATTTAACATCCCTCCAAATGGAGAACCCAAAAGAACCAAACATCTGTATGCTCTGGTGTTTAAACAAGCAGCTTTGATGCCTGCCATAATTGTGTCCATTTTACTCCTCTTACCCTTCCCTCTGGTCGCAGTGGTGCGCCGCTCGAGGTACATCTTTTGAAAAGCAATGTGGGTAAAAGGAGCCTTGTGCTCACGGGAGGCTGCAGCCTTTTCACGGTTAGAAAGAGTCTTTTGTGTCTGCCACGAGGACGGAAGATTCTCTGCATAACAACATCTCCCGGTACCTGAGGACTGACTTAATGCAGAAAGTATTTAAATAATTGAAAGTGTAAGCAACCTCCAGTGGTTTTCAGAGACATGAAACCACTTCCTGTCCTGAGGTCAGGTTCCTGCTGATACCGTAGGATCTCCCATCTGCACGGGGGTGACCTTGCTTAGCTCTGTCAGTGCCCTCATCTTGCTCAACAGGCGAGCTCTCCTCGGATTCATTTGAATATATTTCAGTATTTTAGGCTCAAAGCATCCAAATAGCACTTCAAAAGTAGTGATATTCTTGTAATATTATTTACATATTTTTACATGTTTTTACATTTACTTTGTGCCCCACGCCTGCACGACAGAAATCGATGTTTAGTGAATGAAATGCAAAGTCAACAAACCATGTTGTGCTGTGTTTTATGGAATAATATTATCAATATGCCCTCAATGTGAATTTAAATATGCCCTTAAAAGCTTTTGGATATTGCACTCATTCTCCTGCATGCCAATCCGTGTCACTCCTCCGAGGTGTTTGAAAGACACGAGCTCATCAGCAATACTAAACATCCAGATGGAGAATCTCTTTCTGGGGGCTCCTCGAGGGCTGCTTTTAGTCCACATCCCTTTTTATCCTTCACACATATGGGAATGTTGGCAGATTTCACACTCTTCATACAATTCAAATCGATAAAAAATGCTGAGAGAGGAAGATAAGTGATTTAAATATTAGTAGATTGCAGGCGGCCCTTTTAGGATTTCCAACTGAGATATTTTTGCACGCATGAATACATTCATCTCTCTCTAGGTCGTCCGTCGTCGCTTCCAGTCATCCCGGTTCTCCAAACATCTGGCCAGTTCATTGGCACTTTGTGCTGCTGCGTCGTTCTTGAGTACGTCCACGTATGTTTGTGCGGGACGTCCTCGTGACCGATGCCCGCGTGTTGGTTCCCACAGCACCAATTTGCCGGCTGGCAGCTCTTGATGCTTTTGGCAATGTCCTGCAATGTTCTCGCTCACCCTTGGTATTCCCTCGTTCACGGCCCTCTTAGACTTTGAGGTGCACATAGCTGTTTGGGAACACTGGGTTAGAAACGTTTCCATGATGTTCTTTAGCTTTTACATCAAGATTATGGGTATAAGCTTTGTGGTTTTATTTACACACATCTATAGCCTAAACATTGTTGGCGAAATTGAGCTTCTGCTTGCTTTCACCTCACATCCAAATTACTGCATTATCAATTATGAATTATTGCATGATTAATATCTAAGCAAAATAGCTTCATCAATCTGTTACATGTTGGTAATAAACAAAGGCGGTTAGATAATGCCTCCACAGAAGGGCGCCTGGATTTAATTATGGAATGGGTGTTTAATGAGTTTTTATGTTGGTGTATTAAAATGTTCCGACGTAATGTAATTTCAAAGTAATTAATTGCTCAGGACTTGCCGTTTGCTTTCCTCTTCAGACGAGGTGAGTTGTACAGATCACACACTATGTCTAAAGATTGACTTGGATGTAATAGTCAGGGAAATATGCGTAGTACTACAGAGTGTTGCCTTATTGACAAAAGTTGAAAGGGTATTTAATTTATGCAAAATCAAATGTTTTTCCAAAAAATAACTATTGCGAAGAAAACCACACTCTTGAAAAATACACACCAGTGAAAATAATGAAACCATGGCGGCTGCCCCCGTGCCCTGAAGCGCCCTTTTATAATTGGAGTGTTTTTTTCTCACATTTGAAATTCTGGGATGTAAATGTCTCACCCTGGCTTACTTGACTTGCGAGTGTGCACATGAAGGGGCACAGGGAGCAATTGTCCCTGCCCTTTGATTCTTGGGTGCCCTTTTCAAATGGCAAGTCAAAACGTTCTTTCTTCTTTCATTGCATAAAGAAGGTCTGCTTGAAATGATAACTTTGAGCGACTGAGGTGTGTCCGTCCTAACTGTGTCTAAAAACAAGGAGGATAATGAAGTAGATCGTAATACACACATATCTGATTTTCCTGATTTTCCTATTTTTAAACTTTTCAATTGGAGACACTTAAAATAAAAGGCAACTGGCTTTGAAAATAAAGTGCTTGTTTGTCCTTCAACACAATTATTATCTGCACCTATCTTGATAAAGATTTGGATTTTAATTATGAAACACTTTAAGCACCTGACCAGAGCAATTACGGTGGTAATCATGGCCCTTGTCTAGACCAGAACATTTTTAATGAATGCGCAAAATATTTGAAAATACTGTGTCCGTGACCCACAGACGAGGTCTGCACTCCAACGTCCTTCAACCTGCTCTTAACCATGCGTGGGATTTTGGCGAATTCATGCAGAGGTTTAACACAGGTGACATTTTCTACAGTAACATAGGACAAATTGGATAAGCATGACTTTGAAATGTTGTTGAAGTGTTAGGGTATTGTTCAATTTGAGTAAAAAAGGACAAGAGACCATCACATTGTTATCCTATCAACTGATCTTAAAGAATGAACAGAATTATAGTATTAAGCTTAGTAAGAATGCAGGTTCAGAATCAAATGGTTTTATATAGAACTAGTAAGAGACATGCCTTTGGCTGAATGTCTTTCATTTTTGTAAAGCACCTTGAATTGCCTTGTGTTGAAAGGTGCTATATAAATAAACTTGCCTTGCCTTGCCTTGCCTTGCCTTGCCTTGCCTTGCCTTGCCTTGCCTTGCCTTGCCTTGCCTTGCCTTGCAGGATTCAGATACACTTTGATCTTGCCAACAGCCTTGAACGTATAATGACTGTGTTTTTTAGAATGACATACACCAACTTGTAGCTATAGATAGATAGATCATGCTTATGATACCAACTAAGTCCTGTGTATCACTCAAATGACTATACAATGTTATGAAGCTATATAGGGCTGTGCGATTAATCGCGATTACGATGTTGGCTTGCAACGATTACGAAAACAACGTAATCAAAATAAAACGATTATTATTTTTATTTAAAAAAAAAAAATGTTATTATTATTTTTTAAAAATGTTTTCAGTTGAATTATACTTAAAGTTCAGGGTAATCAACTCTTAAAAACATACGGTTCACTTTTTTTTTTCAATAAATGGATGTTTTCAAAGTAAATGGATAATCGTTTTTTAATAATCGTGATATCAATTATTGACCAAAATAATCGTGATAAAGATTTTTGCCATAATCGCACAACCCTAAAGCTATACTAATGTATGTGTTTGACATGTGTTGTATTCAACTAACCTGTCGATGCTCTATCTATTGGCTTTGCAAATCATGCTTAGTTTTGCATTCTCAATAAACATTACATTTGGTATGGCTTCAATGATGTGTATCAGTTTTATTCCGCTCAAGGAAATGATGTCCTTGCTACTCCTACTGTGGTTGAATAATCACTTGCCACAGAAAGAAAGTTATTGCAAATATCTGCAGTTACCAACATTAATCTAAAGTGTGTGTGGGGACTAATGTCATGTCAGGAAATATTTAAGAAATGGAGTTTAAGCATCAAAGCATGCGACTCCTACACCACTTACACATCTCTCAAAGGCCACCTACATTACTTTAAGTCAAAGCAAGGCCTAGGGAGTGAAGAATATTTTAGAGTTTCAATACCTGAGGAATTTGCCGAGCATTAGAAGTGTTCCTTACCAATAACTCAATGTCGGATCAACTGAATATTATGAAATACTTTCAAGACAGAGGAAAACACATTTACCAGCTAATAATTCATGTACGAAAGAAGCACACAGCTCTTGTGTATACCACCGTTAGTTGTGAGGATATGCCATTACAGGTGACCCCTACATTGTGGTCGGTCCTCAGGGAAGGGAAGTGCAGCGATCCGACGGACGATGCATGATGTATACAGCCGTCCGTTGTGATCAGCATTTTGACAGCTGATTTCATATGATGGATGTTTCACTGCCAGGGCCATGCGGAGGGGGATAAGTGGGACCAAGCTTTAGCAAGATGAGGGTAACATCTGCACAACGTTTGGGGCCTAGTCTCCGTCTGTGTTGACGAAGCTTCAGTTCGGATGACCGCACATACTGTTTGTGTTTTATCAGCTTTGACATTCAACACGGTGACACCTAACGTTGACTTATACCGACAGCGTATCCAAACTTTTCAAAGTAAACGGTAGATTTTAAGAATATACAGAGTTAGCAAACTTTAAGTACTTTTTCTAATGTACAATATATACTTGTTTTAAGTGTTTACTTTATTGTATATTGTCTTTAATGCTACTTCATGGTTGTACTCCTCTTCAGAGGATAATGTGTTACCTTTAATAGTATTTAAAGAAGAAAGCGACACTTCAACAAAACTGTTTTCATCAGGGTTCAGACACTCAATGCAGATATTAGAAATATGTATCCGTGAAATACATTCAAATCATTCTAATTCAACTTTGAAGCATGCTTAGTTTTATGTTGTCTGATACTTGATGAGTAGATACAAAAGTGGCCATCAAATTAAACCAGGTGACAATCTCGCCTTCAAACTAATCCTGTTCCTAAATATAGCTCTCACAACTTGAATGGCTGTTGTAGTTGTTACGAGCAGATACTACATTGCAGATCAGATATTAAGGCCGTAAACAATTACAATATGTTGTCAGGGAACATTTTGTTCAGTATTTGAGACTTGCCAAATACATTTATCTTTAAAAAAATGTCACTGTTGAAAAAAAAGTGCTGTCTGCCGTCTTTAACAAAACATACATTCTTTGTCCTCCAAGGT
Source organism: Pseudochaenichthys georgianus (assembly GCF_902827115.2). Taxonomy (NCBI): domain Eukaryota; kingdom Metazoa; phylum Chordata; class Actinopteri; order Perciformes; family Channichthyidae; genus Pseudochaenichthys; species Pseudochaenichthys georgianus. The sequence continues at coordinate 8,958,113 of NC_047512.1, read as the reverse complement.
TATCAAGCAAGAACGTCTGTCCAAGGATGTCTCCGAGTGCACATTGTTCGATCTGCTCAAGTACAACGACGTCAATGACGACGAGCACCTGACGAAAGAGGAGTTTTATACGGCTTTGGGTAAGTGCAAAGTTTTCTGGGTAAAAGTTTTATACCGTTAATTAAGTTGTGATTGTGTTTCGCTGTGCTAATCAGTCTGTTTCCCTACCTTGGGTCATTCCAATGTCACGATGTTGATAATCTCGGAATAGTGTTAGATTTCCCGCCAAAGGATTACTTCACATTGATGCCAACTGAATTGTCTTCAAACGTCTGCTTCTCTTGTGAAGATGGATGAAGGCGTTCGACATGGAGTTAATGCCAGAGTAAACAGGTCATGACTAATGGGAAACAGAAGTTCAAACCCAACCCCTCATTATTATAATACGACAGGTACTCCACCACGTCTGAGACCAACACATGCACTGGCTATTTCCTTTTCTTTCCTCCTCATTCTCATTTTCAACCTTCCTCTGTCTGACATTTTCAGTCAGCTCAATATCTTCTGACAGAATATCCTCTGACATTTGGCTGGCTTGACACATTCAGCAGGGGAAGAGAATTCATAATCAAGCTTCATCTCATTAGCCCTTTGTGTAAAAGCATTCCCCAGAGTAGACACAATCACGAGAGCAACGTGAAGGAGTCTCATCGCGGTTGCTTTCTCCACATCATGCGTGAATGTGTGGGTGCAAACCCCTTTTGGCAGAACATGGAGATAAAGCAACCAGAGAGAGAGAGAGAGAGAGAGAGAGAGAGAGAGAGAGAGAGAGAGAGAGAGAGAGAGAGAGAGAGAGAGAGAGAGAGAGAGAGAGAGAGAGAGAGATAGAGAGAGAGAGAGAGAGAGAGAGAGAGAGAGAGAGAGAGAGAGAGAGAGAGAGAGAGCTGCATATCCTTGAAGAGTTGAGTTCCTCTAACTCCCAAATACTTCCTCTTCAGCTTTCATATCTTTTAAGCAAGCTTCCAGCTCAACTCCTCACGAGGAAATGGGATATTTAATGGTATTAAATCCCCCCTCTGTGGTGGAGTTTCTTTCAACGTGTCTTACTCCGCTCTTTAACTCCTCCTTTCCATTTCCATAAAGTACTATGTAATATGTAGCCGGTTCAATCGAGCTGGAGTGTGCTCAGGATTATATGTTGTGTTTTTGCCAACTCCTCAGTTTGACGCAAGAACTTCATGCAAACTCACCGTAAAAGCGTTTCACCTCTCTTCACCCAATAACACGTTTATTTCAGAATTGTACATTCCTGGAGGTCATTGGTGTTCTCAGTTGGTGTCCTCACTTTATTCATCATTAGACCTGCTTCACTCTGTAGGCTCTGGTGCTTCAAAGATAGGCAGACACGCTGATAACAAGGTCATAAAGGCACCTTCTTTCAAGTCTAACGGCTAACAGCTCTATTGAACGTTTCAGTTCACCTGATTTTAAAAGAACTTTTCTGATCAATCTATCTATATATTTATGTATATATATATTTTTTTTTTTGTAAAAATTGTAAAAAGACCAGGCATTTTACAATAAAACAAAACTAGAAATAAACAAGAATAGAAAGAAAATAAAATAAAAAATATACATGTTGAATTTGACAAATCTATCTTATTTTCTTTTCTTTTCTTTCTATTCTTGTTTATTTCTAGTTTTGTTTTATTGTAAAATGCCTGGTATTTTATGCTGCTGCAACAAAAACAATTTCCCAAATTGGGTTGAATAAAGTACCATCTTATCTTATCTTATCAACCAAAGAAGAAGCAGTTGAGGGACAAAGGATCTGAGGCCTTTCAAAACCACAGGGACCTTGATTTGTCAAAACATGTTGACTTGTCGTGGGATTTAAAAAACCAGACCCTCGTGTTGATTCTCATTGGATTCAGCAGTATTAGCAGCTCTTTTAAATCATGGGGAGCAATGTATTACATTTTAAATCCATACAACCCCAAACGTCCCTGGTTAATCCATGTCATACCCCTCCTCTTTCTCTCTCTCACCAGTTTCTGCACCCTCCTCTGTCAACTCAATGTAAATTGGCAAACAATAAGGCGGTCGGACACCAAACAGGTTAAATAAGTTTTTACCGGGAAGATAAACACCAACAACTATAATCCATACTTTTTTTAAGCATCTCATTTAGTAAGGTGCTTCCCAACATGGAAGTTGAACTGCTCTTATCACCAGATTACAGCTTTGCATAGGTTCACTGTCCTGATGCTCGAAATCATCTATCTTAGTCTAAAAGATGCACCTCGACAAATACATGCTAAATGGGAAAGCATTACTTTTAAAATGATGCTTTTTATTTTGTTAATCATGATGTTATTGGGTTGACTAAAACAGGCTAGTCAATCATGGAGCGTGGCTGTTGTCTTTGTATGACGGTGCGTCCACACAGCAGCTTTTCAAAAATCTCGAAAATCTTGGAGCTGGGCGTGTCTGACAGCTTGGGGATTTTTTGCGACCAACAACCAATCACATGAATCTCCCGCCCCCGATATACAAAGCAAAAAACCCCGGGGATTTTATGCGAGCAATATATATATATAAACTCCCCAAACAGGCGAAACCCTACCAGTTTCACCCACTGTCTCTGCCACCTCCCTCCATGCCTGGCTCCTCCGGTTTGTATCCCGTTAATAGTTCTGGTCGTAAAGAACCGGGTGATTTGCTACCGTAATTTCTCGTTTGGAATATGAGGAAATGAACGGCGGTCTGGTTCTCCCTGCTTACACGCGGTTTGATTGGCTAGCGCTTCTACTGTCAGATTTGCATAAACGTGTTTGATTGGCTGGCGCTTTCAGCTCAGATTCAAAAGTTGAACATTGCTCAACTTTGGAATCCTGGAGATCCTGGACATCCTGGAAATCTTCGCTTCGCTCCCCCACAATGCAGTTCGGCGAAAAGCGAGGCAAAGTGACGTCATCCCCATTCAAAGTCAATGGGCAGAGAAGCGTTGGAAGCGGTGGAAGATTCTTCTAAAGCTGCTGTGTGGACGTACCGTGACTGTTCTTTCGCACACATTTATAACACAGCTATAGAACCATTTCACAGAGTTGGAGCTGCAGGTTTTTGATATGAGTCGCACAGGTTCGTAAATCCTCTTCAATGGTGACTCGAACCTTGAACATGTCATTTCACGACTGTGGATGCCTGTGGCCAGAAGTTATAGTTTTTTCACTATATTGCCGGCATAACCTGTGAGTGGCAGCTATAAAAACATTTATCAGATACCTTAAGTGCTGTTGTAAAATGAGCAGCGCCATAAAGTCAATCAGTTGATCCAGTGTCCAGATTAATGTCTCTGCTCGGAAACGAACAGCAGTAAAAACAAAGTGACTCCCCGTGAAAACGGCACCTGTCTGACTGCTCTGCTAATAAGGAGCCTTCGCACACCTTTGTAGAATATTCAAAGCGTGGCAGCGTTGTTTGTCAGGACAGCAGATAAGACTTTAATACCATGCATTATTCATTTCCCCTTTGCACAGACTAGCAGGGGGTTGAGAATCAATTTGCTTCAGCTAGCAGTAAGGCAACTGTCTGGCAGAAGTGATGTATTTTAATTAGATGATGTTACAGATATGAATTATATCTGCCACGCTACTGATAGTCAGCCCCTTGTCATCGTTGAATAATGTGGTGATTGATGGCCCAGTGCATCATGGGTAAACAGATAAGGAGTCATCTATCATAAAGTGTCATTAGCGTTTGGTCGTAGAGTGTCACGATGCACCGAGGCATTGACTGTCAGACATTGACTTGCAGTCCACAGAAAGTACATGAGAACATTACAGTAGTGCACTGACCTTGAAGTTACTTTACTCCGGCATGAGTTTTGTGAAAATGAATTTATAATTTAGTAAACAACATAAAGCAATCACCCTATGCGGTCTGCAACATTAGAATGAGTTTGGGTATATACAGTTTTCATTTCATTTCAAACCTTTATTGAACCAGATTGGTCCCATTAGCCGCGTTCACACTGCGGTACTTTTCCCACAAAGGTTCATGCGAACTTAGTTCATGATCGCGTTCACACCAAAAAGAGCCGGTACTAAAAGTAGTTCATACAAACCTTTTTACCCCCTCGAAAGTCCCTGCTAGAAAGCAGGGACTTTCGAGCGGCTCTTTTTTGAGAAAAGAGCTATATTCCTGATTGGCTGGGCGAATTGCAAACCACGCCCCGTAAAACTCCCAAAAAGTTTTGTGAAGCCGCCATTTTATTATCCTCGCATTAGCATTATTAGCATTAGCATTATCCCAGCGCAGAAACGCAGAGAGACTAACTTATGGCAACACAAAATAAAACATGGGAGCGGTGGAGATGAGGAGGTGTCGGCGTTCTGGCGATTTACTCGGAAGGCTTCAGTAGAAGCTGCTGGGACTCCCAGCAGCTTCTACTGAAGCCAGTCCCCAACTCCGGGGACTTCCGGCCGGGGACTTTGGGCGGCAGTATACGCCGTGAAGTGGGTTGCGGCCTGCCAGTAAACCCAAAGCAGAAGAAGAAGAAGTGACGTCAGCGGCTTCATTTGCCTAATCCACCCCCAGGGACTTTTTCTGGTGTGAACGCGATCTGTACTTAGTTCATGCGAACTAAAGAGTTCGCATGAACTAAGTTCGCATGAACCTTTGTGGGAAAAGTACCGCAGTGTGAACGCGGCTATTGAGATCATAGATCTTTTTTTCAAGGGAGACCTGCAGCATATAGGTTCCACATGAAACATAAAACAATAAAGGACATCATACATTATATTTACAGGATACATAGTTATAGACATTTACAAGTGCCCATTGTATCAGCAAGCATTTCATTTAGCCTAGCTTTAAAAACATGCAGAGGAATGAGATTGCTCAGTGCAGAGACAGTGCAGTTGTAGTGCAGTAGTACTGTGCCTCAGTGTCATGGCTATAGCTGCAATATGTATTTCACTATTTCGATGGAAATATAAATTACTCTGTGTTGAATGTGACTGGAAAAGCCATCATTGTTGTGCCTCTCATATGTAGTAACCTGCATTCATGCTGCATCTATCTATTATCCCAAATATCACGACAGAACCACACATGTATTGTACATCTATGAATAAAACCCTCACACCACTATATTTACTTTTACATATCATTTCCTTTATTTCACTCAAACAATGTCCTAATAAATACATAAAACAAATTCTAGTTCAGAAAGATAATGTCGAATGTAGGAGCACATTTTACCGGTGCATGTACAAAAACACATATTTTGTACATGTTTCCATGTTTCCCTGGTTTGCTCTCCAGCTGTGCACACTGCCCAAACAGGATAGTGGAAACTACTCTGTGCAGTGAGTGCTTGGAGGGAGGTCTGCTATCTGCAGCAGAGCAGTCAACATCTGTGATAACTGCACAATACATGTATGGAAAGGTCACGTTCACAGTTTGCCACAAGTAATACCTCAACCCGACTGTAAAGAGGGAACCTGCCACATTGTACTCTTGACGTTTGAGTTGCCAGTGAGTGTAAAGGCTACGAGCTAAGTTAAGGTTCAGATGCACTCAGACAGAGCGTTTTAAAGCTGCTTCACGAGAGGCAGACTGTGACCACTACCTTGAGCCAATGTCCTTTAAAGCCCTTTGAAGTTGGCTGAACAATCACGCTGTGCACCACACAGTTTAAATGTTATTCGTTTGGGTACACCTACTTAATGCATTTTCTAAGCCTCGAGACATGCCACTTTACAGACAACAAAGAAAATGAATGTGCAAGTGTTTGGAGAGTATCCTCTGACTGAATGCTCCCTCGGGCTAGTTTGTTGGCTTGAATCTAACCGCCAACAACACAGCTTCTCAGGCCCGTGCATGGCAAGTCTGCTCACATGAAAACGCCTCATCCAAAGTAATACATCTAAACACTTTCACAGTAACATTTCTGTCCTTCTTGATGTACTACTTTTTTAGTACTTGCTTGTCTGTCAGCTTTGTACAGTTTATTTATTCAGCCGATTCACAGTAACAGCCTTAACTGTCGCATCAAGTAGAGTGGTCATGCTTGTTGTGCTGCACTGTGGGACATGTATCACCCTTGCTTGTTGTTTCTTGGGTGCTAAGATATTGATCTGAACCCTGACAGAACACACAGCTGGGAGATGCAACTCTTTGATTTCTGCTGAAGCTAGAAGCCTTGGTGTGCCAGTTAGATTGCTGTGGGGCTACTTGGAAAACTTAGATGGACTGAAATGTGATCCATCATAGTGTGATGTTGAAGTGGTGAGTTCAAGGTTGGGACTGCCCGTGTTTTTTAAGGACAACAGCATTGTAGGCACAGTTTGATACGGGATGATTCTTCATGTCCATCGTTCATACTCAACGTATCTACTAGCATACAGTATGTGTTGAACAGTGCACAGAAGTCACAGTTTAGGTTAAGGAGTTCTGTTCCCCCGCAAATGCATTAGGATAGGTTTCTTTTCATTTATGTTGAGCATGCAGTGCTTCTCAAAGTGCGGTCCGCGGACCACTCGTGGTCCGTCAGCGCCCCCTAGTGGTCCGTGAGTATATTGGTAAAATGTCACATTTGAAATAAATACATTTATTTAAGTTTTTTGCACTCTCGCGGGAATATCTCCGCAATGGAACGAGCTTAAGTTTCACTTTTGATTGCATGATATAGCCCATATAAACACCTTCATCACACAGTTGCCACTTGTTTGTACCATTTTCAGGCGATTTATAAAAAATGATGTGTTTTTGGATATTTGTGGAGTTAGGTGGTCCGCGAGTGTTTTTGTATTGGTTAAGTGGTCCTTGGTATGAACAAGTTTGAGAAACACTGGCATAGAGTGATGCTAGTAGATCAACAGTATCCTCTTGTTTTGGGACTGAGATGGCATTTTGCCCGTTGGCAACATTGATATGCTTTTGTACATGGACCTTAACACCCTTGTTATCCACTAGCATTTATATTCAATGTACTTTCAAAACTCAATACCTTTTTGACAATCATTACCTGCACTCTAGCAACACATGTTTGTCCAAGTTGCCTTGGGTTATGTTTTTAACAAAGGATGCATCTACAGTATACCAAACATAGGGTTAGGGTTGGGAGTCATTATCACAATAAAATGACCCCAACCGGAAGGGCAGTTGGAAAGTTTTTTGGACCTATCACAAGGACGGAAATGGCTCATCTGTGTTATATAGGGATGGTCCATACAGTGACAGAAACAGCTTGATTCAATTGATGTCCATGTTGTGGCGTCACAGCCTTAAAATACAGTTAGAGTTGCTTTATTGACTTTGTGAGGATATCATTTTCTCCACACCGTCTCTCGGACAATACTGAACTTTGAACGTCAGTACTTTGTGTTCATAGTCGAAGTTATGAGAGTGTCCAGTTTATGGCTAAAGGGAACTTAGCATTATTGATTAACAGTCTGACTTGCCAATATGTGAAACGTATCAGGACTCCCTGGAAGAAGAGATCTTGTATCTCAATGGGACATTCCTGGATAAATAAAGGATAAATAAAAAAAAAAAAAATCAATTGCTGCTGAACAGCTTTGATGTCCTTCTTCTATGTTTTGGTTTATTTCTTTTTTTACATTATCCTCCTTGACATTGTCTTTTGTTTTAGTGGACGGCGGCTCCACTCTTGTGTGCTGTGATCCTTATTCTTGCAGAAAGTTGTCCAAGCTCGAAATGTGGTTGACTTAAACTCCCTATTTCAGTGATTATTATAATTAGTCATCCAGACCAAACGCCGGGCCTCCTCAAGAAAGAAGGCTTCATCTATTACGGCAAATTCTCTGTTATTCAGCATCAATGGCACAGCGACAATAAGTGGATACTCAAGCTTTTACTTGTTAAACCCCCTGCTGAGTATTCCATTCACAGGCGGTGAGAAGTTATATTAAAATGGTTTCATAATTCCAGCGTGAGACTTTTTGTATCTCAAGAATGTATTAGAAAGATTTAAATAAGTTGAATCCCTTTTTTCTTTAATTCCAAGTAATCCTCAACTGAAGTACAAGCGCACATTTTCTCAACAATTCTCAAGGGAGGATTGTTCTTTCCTCTTGAACTTTCTGACAAAGTGAAGTATTTGTGTATGTTTAGCAATGATACGTTGACGTTAACACACATGCACACAGAGCTGTTTATGTTTGTGGGGAGATACAATAAAGTATTCCATATCTATTATTTAAGACAGATAATCCTGATTGGGTTCTAAGCTTCTCATTTGTTTTGGATAAAGGGAGCGATTTCACAATTCAGCGTGGTGCAGTTAACATGAAAAAAATGATGGTGAAGATAATGGATTCTAACTGGTGAGGATGGTTTGGATGGCTCTGGATATTAAAGTGAACAGTTTTAAGCCATGTATTACCGGAAAACACACAATGCATCTATACCAGTGTTTCTCAAACTTGTTCATACCAAGGACCACTTAACCAATAAAAAAACACTCGGACCACCTAACTCCACAAATATCCAAAAACACATCATTTTTTACAAATCACCTGAAAATGGTGTGATGAAGGTGTTTATCTGGGCTATATCATGCAATCGAAAGTGAAACTTAAGCTCGTTCCATTGCGGAGATATTCCCGCGAGAGTGCGAAAAACTTATAAATACATGTATTTATTTCAAATGTGACATTTTACCAATATACGCACGGACCACTAGGGGGCGCTGACGGACCACCAGTGGTCCGCGGACCACACTTTGAGAAGCACTGATCTTTACAAATGAATGATAACACAGAATATCAGGCAAACGAGACAGTTGGATGCATTTCGTTATTGTCTTGGTCACCGACGAGAAGCAGTGATGTGAACTGTACACTGTCATTGTTGTGGTTGAAGTGTAGAAAGCCAATACACCTGACAAAAATCTGATTTGCACTTTGAGGGATAGCAACAGGAGTTTATTTAGGGGTTTCATCTGAAATATAGACGCTAGAATTTAGGAAAATATAGCTTTTTTTCAAAGAAGAATTCATCCAATCGAAGGCCAATTCTCACCAGCATCCTAACTATTCACATCCACTCCACAGAGAAATACAACGCAACACCCTGCATTTTTTAATCTCAAAGTCTATGTTTTTCCTTTGGCATGCTTTGGGAAGTGTAGTCTCCATCGGAACTGTAGAAACCACACAAATCCCAATTCCTCTTTCTATGTTGTGAATTGAATAACTGAAACAATAGTGAATCCCAGTAGTGGCTCCTCTCGAGTTGTAACGCCAAGGTGAAAACATCCATTTTTTTAAGGAGTTCACTTGAAAAGCTTTTTTTAATTGTTGAATTTGACTGATAAAGAAAGTGTGTCCTTCTACTTGTTCTGAATAGAGCGAAGCCAGTATAGAGGTGTTTGTGGATTCAAAGAATGAACACTTTGGTATCTGCGAACACACCATTGACAGCTCTGGTTTAAATTCACAGTAGGAAGAAACCTTCGCTCTGAATACATTTGAGTGCCCTCTGACTGAGAGAGGCTCCATGTGCTTTTCTGCCAGGGTTGTTTAACAGCTCAGTGTAAACAAAATGCTGCATTCATCCTCTTTTCTCAACAGTTAACATCTCTTTTCATCCAGTGGAAGTTGTTGGCACGACCCACCATGTGTTGTTGTGAAGCTATCCAAGCGTGCTGATGTAAAACTAGAAGAACAAAGACAGTAGTTTGGAAGCGTAAAGTACTGTAAGGTGACGTTAATGGTTGCATATACTCAATATACTGTCGTGTTAAAGCACATAAACAGGTTTCTGATGTTGCCCAGAATAGCAAAGGAACAGATGTCACTCAACATTAAGCCCTCAATATAATAGAAAAGCAAAGCAACGAAGTCTTATGTGTGTGAAATTTGAAGGAACAATATAAGCGCCGCTTCTCGTGTGATCTTAAGTGCTGTATGATTTAGTTTTCGCAGTAAGATAAAGGTATTTTTCATTAGTTGTTTTCCACAAGGAAGCTGTGATAACAAATAATCCAATTAGAGCTCCTCTTAGGCTCTGGCGCATACTAATGCTGAGCGTCCCTCAGGATCTCTCCCAACAGCTGCTTTCGAAACAGACTTGATCAGCCGGAGGTAATGCTCTCACCAAAGCCGTTTGTTAATGTTTTACAGCCAGCTTGATGTGTATAATGTTTGTGGGAGGAGAGAGGAAGGGAGTGATAATTATCCTCTTGCCCTATCAACACCTGTAATTTCTGCATTTTTAAACGTGTTAGAGCCATAACGCTTCACAAACAGTGTTATTTTCTTCTGGGTGGCTTGTTGCAGAAGGATGGGACATGCAGGTCACTATGGCTGTGCCTGGGGTATTTTCTTTGGATTGAGACCGTTCAGAGCATTATAACGTAATCTCATTGAAGTGGAAACGCTCAGAATCCACATCAAAGGTACGTCTGCCCTCAGTAGGATGCCAACGTTCTTTTACCTAATGTTGTGCTGCACAGTTTTCCATGTACACAGACACAAATATATTTACATTGATATAGAGACTCGTGCAGAAGATGTGTCTCAGCAGTGTTGACTAGATGTGACCTTTGAAGATGCTAACTGAAGCTATGTGATGTTGAGATAACAGATGTTGTATATTTCTCAGTGAGGGTTAGTTTGTTTTGTATCGCAAGGTATAGCAAACTAGAATATACTGGTTCAATTACTAGAGCTTACATGGGCTCATGAAGACATTCTTCTAAACAAGTGAACATTAGACACTTCATGTTTCAGGAAACTTAAAATACATCCAAGGTCCCAACATATAGTCTTTCAAATGTTTTGTGAGAAACAGCTCCCTGTAATTGTTGACATTCTTACCGTTTTATTTAGCAGGGGTGCACTTTGTTTTTCACTGCGGCAAGTGTCAGCAGTTCAACATTAAAAGCAGGAATGAGAAGTATTTCGAGACAAAGGGGGAGGATGTGTGTTTCAACGTTCAAACAATGTTCCTTTTCTCTGTCAAACATTTGTGTCCACAGTCGTTCGTATCAACAACGAAATTCCGCTGCTTTGGGAGAAAGTTTGAACAAATCAAGCATCCAAGATCAAAGGAGGTTCACACGTGTCTGTTTCTTGGCATGTGTTCTGTGTGAGTCTTTGCATGTGTGATATGAACACTCAGGGAATCAGGGAACACTCTTATATCTCCTCTACGAAATGTCAAACTCAAAGCAGTTGGGGTTATACAACCATTCAGCCTTAGTATTAAACATCATTGAGAAAGAGCGGGAGAAGGAGCGACTTCGTGAAGAGAGACAGAGCAAGCAAGTGTTGGAGAAAGCGAGCGACAGAGCATGATAGAGGATGGAGTTAGGGGGTTGGCTAAGCAACCTTAGTGCAATTTGTCTTCATGCAGCTGTCCCCCTTCGCAACATCCTGCAGCCCCAGGCTATTTTGCCTGACAAGCTTGTTGCCTCTAGTGCAATCGGTGATTTACCTCTCTCGCCGTGGCACTGCCCAACATCCCATTCTGGGAGCAGTGTAGAGTCAATCAAAAGTCTGGACTTCACCGTTAATCACTAATTATAGGTTGGACTGTGAAGGTTGATCCTTCCCAGGGGGCCGAGTCCCTCAGGCCTCAAATCAGACCCAAAAGAGGAGCCAAGGCCACTCCATCCTCTGATAAATCTCTTACAGCGAGGGCGCTGGACTCAAAGTGTTTGAGTCGGCTCCAAAAACCCAGACTTCCATCTCTCTGGGGAGTTTCTCATTCAGGTCGAACTCAAGCCCTCTCTCCTTCTCCTCCCTCCCTTCATCCACCAGCCTCAGCTATGATGGAGCCTGCCCGGTCCTCAGTCTGCCCACTTTGTTCTTTAAATTCCTCCTTTAACTCACATTTCTATCATCTCGGAGGAAACGGGAAGAATCGAGTATCTTGCTTGCAGGGTATTCCGAAGGCATTAAGATACAAGCCGGCTGGAATTGAATGGTTAGGACGTTATTGAGGGAGATGTTTGTCAGCGTATCCACCCACCACCATCACCCCATCACGAAGAGCACCAAGTGGTTGCACGGTGTGTTGATGGGCTGGCTGTGGTGTGATCAGTGTCAGGGGAGGAGGAGGACTATGGATTAGCCGTGTGTGACTGATGGAATATCCATTTCCCTTAATTATTCACTTTCTGCATTAGATTTGATTTAATGTGCTTTGCTTCCCCCGCTGTGCTGTTTCCCTCATTCTGCCATTTATTGACTTGTTTGGTCAGCTTAGGTTTTTGTTTGCTTGACATCTTGATTGGTTCCAATTTGTTTGCTTTGGTTCTTGTTATTTGACTTACATTTGGTAAACGTCCACCACCGTGACAACATGGGAGTCAAATGGAATCACCAGTGAAATTATTACCCAAAATCCTTTATACATCCATTATGTATACATTTGTACTTCTTATCTTTATACCAATATGTTTATTCTATATAGTTTAATTTGTATGATTAACAATTAACAGTCAGACTTGTTGGTTACATTTGAACCTGCCTTACGGCCCCGTCCACACGGCGGCGTGCGTTGAAGCTTCAACGCTTCTGCCCATTCACTTTGAATGGTGTGACGTCACGCTTGGCCGAACTGCATTGTGGTTCCGTCGCTTCGCATTGCTCGCTTCAAAAGTAGAGCAATGTTCAACTTTTGAAGCTTCGACGGAAACGTCAGCCAATCAAATCGTATGCCAGTACAAGCTCTAGCCAATCAAACAGCGTGCTTGTGTGTCCGGGGCGGGATATTCGTGTGATTGGTTGTTGGTCGAGTTTCAGACACGCCTGCCGGCAAGCTTCAACGCACGCCGCCGTGTGGACGCTGCGTGACTTACTGCAGCTGTTCTTGGGCAATGATGAGCCGTTAGCAACATTACATGTGCGTTTACATTTGGTTTTACATTTATTAACAATAAGTAACTAATCTGGCAAGACATTTAGCTTGTAAAGGAAATTGAACAACTTGTTTGTTGCCATTGTCCAATATCACAGCCTGTCCAATGTTATCTGAACCGCAGACCTGTGAGCCACAGCTACAGAAGTATAACCTCAAAGTTCTTTAGAAGTTGTGATGATAAACAATATGTTGCCCTCTCAGTGAGCCTGTGACGAAAGAATCCAAAGGTCTGATGGTGTTTAGTTCAGCGCCCTCTGGAAGGAGCACTTACTCACCTCAGTTCGACAGCTTGGGCTTGATTAGTCCACTCCTTGCTTCAAAGAGGGCGATGTGTTGTTGTTCTCTGCTGCAGACTCAGGCTGTTGAGGCCTTAACGGTCAATGTGATCAAACCACAGCTATGTACAGTAGCATGTCTTTAGACCCTGAAACAATCAATGTAAACACGTCTTTGAAAAGGGTTGCTCAACATGAACTGAATTATAGTTGCGCCGCTATAGCCTCCCTTGAAAAAAAGTAGGTTTGATGATGCCCTGTTAAAGCAGAAACTTGAAGTCTTTCATCTTCCTTCCAGTCATTCATGTCCTCTCTGTCCATGCTGGCTCTCACGTCGCCCCTGATGTCTGCCGTTGTCAATTCTTTATTAGATACAAACAGCTCTTAACCGATCACACACGCTCCATCAAATGATCTCGGTCACATTCTGAGGTCCCCCGGGGAAATGTTTCAGTCGCTTTATGAAGTCGGTTATTTATTTTCATGTACCATTTAAACCCCCCCCCCCCCCCTTTCATACATCAATACCAGTCACGGGTTATGTTCATGACAAGAGGATTTCCCTCAGTGCAGGCCATCACAAGACATTTTGTATCATCAATCAATGAACGAGACATTTAAAGGAATGGGCTCGTGTTTGCTTTTCGGTAAAAAAAGAAAGACTGATTGGCTCATTACTGAATGTTTGAACCTGCTAAGCTGTTTTTTAAAGGTCCCGTATCACGGCCATTTCTACTGATCATAATTCCATTGTTGAGGTCTACTAGAATAGATTTAAATTGTGCAATTTTCCAAACTCACATTGGTTTCCCACAGCATCTCTGTATAGTATGTGTATTCACTCTGTGTCCTAAACGGCTTGTTGGAGCTCCTGCCCCCCCCCCCCTCCCTGTGAGCCTAGTGTGCTCTGATTGGTCGGGACGTTGCGAGGCTCGTTGCTGCGAGGAGCAGACAGGTTTACGGGTCGGCGATACAGCAAGAACAAGCGAAACTCATCCTGAGCACACACACACACACTCACAGCCGAAGTAAAAACAATAAGTGTGGCTTGATGTTGAGAGAGAAAAGGTTTATAACGCTGTGAGAACGGGTCTGCGGAGAGCATTTCTCCGCGATCCCAACTCGTCTATTGCCAGCGTTCAGGGAGCTCTATGCAAGTCAATGGGACTCCCTGTTAGTTAGCCAAGGGATCCTGGTGTGTGAGGTGCTCCGCGGATTGGTCCATTTGGGCCAATCCGGTCTTTTGTTGTTGATCTGGGTGTTCACACGTCACAGAACCCAGGAAGCAAACAATGGAAAAAGAGGAATGTCCAACGAGGCGTTCTGGGGCAGCACAGACGGGTCTTCCCTGTGTTAGAGTTTTACTCGCTACAGGGTGTACTGTGAGGGTTTGTGACTGCAGACCGTTTACATGCAGACCTTCATAACACACAAGGGGACGGGTGATAACCGGAAAAGCATGACATCGGCCCTTTACTTGTTGTGCAGAATTACATTTTGAAATTTGATTTGATTATTCTCAACAAAAAAGGTGCATCACTCAAGCTAAAAAGGAGTATCAAATCATTCAAAGCTATTTGATATTTCAATGTGCAAATGGTAGTCGGCATAGCAACATGAACACTTGTAACATATGACACAATCTGATGCAATAGCTCGGCAATATACACCGACTTCATGGAGATGATGATGTTCAACTTCTGTCAAATCTGTCGCAGGAGCAACACTGTTCGCTTCTTGAGGTCATAATTGTTGCATTACAGTGTAAGGTGTTTTGGTCCACACAGCCGCAGCTGCTTTCAGTTGTTCCTGTTATGTGGCCTTCTGGGTTTTCACAAAAAAAAGTGATACCTAAATACATATTTATGCAAATAAATACTAAATGTATTTTAAAAGTAACAGCGTTTGCAAAAGCCGTTAACACCTTGATTATG
Organism: Pseudochaenichthys georgianus; assembly: GCF_902827115.2. Taxonomy (NCBI): domain Eukaryota; kingdom Metazoa; phylum Chordata; class Actinopteri; order Perciformes; family Channichthyidae; genus Pseudochaenichthys; species Pseudochaenichthys georgianus. Next base: position 8,943,025 of record NC_047512.1, on the reverse strand, counting down.
TGTCCTGCAGGATGACATTCTGTATCACAGAATACAGTATTATTTCTTATATTAAGGTGTAATCATAAAACTGAGAGACATGGAACATGCACATATAAAACAAAACTGTGAATGAGCTGCTGATTACAATCCGTACTTTTCTAGCACTATGCTGTAAATAGTTTTTAAATCAGATTTTCATCAGGATTATTTGGTTGTTTGGTTTTAATCCACCAGTTTATGTAATCAAATCAAAACAGTTAAACTCATGGATTTCTTTACAGCAACTCAACATCAAGACAAACTATCGAGTTGGATCAACTGTCCACTAACAGTATAGTCATCCACATTTCGAGTTGTACTCCACTCCGAAGAAACGGCTGTTATTAATCCTCTAATTTTGATGTAATCCTGGCAGTGATTTGCCCGGGTTTAAGCAGGGTTTCATTGGGCCAAATGAGGGATTAAAAGACTTAACTCGGAGCTCTCGCTGAAAAGAATATTAGTCGTCTCACGGCTCCGAGTGATTGGCCTGGATCTATCAGGCCTGTAGAGTTCACACAACAAGAGGACCAAGCATCAGACGTGAGTGAGACGTTTAAAGAAGCATTCAGAAGCCGTCGGTACCGGCCCACCAGGGTTACGCTGTAATTAAAGGTGATCTCATCCAGATTCTCCGGGCTGTGGCGAGCGAACACTGGGTCTGGCTCTTTCATTAGGTTTTGTATTTCATGCCCTCAGGAGCAGAACACATCGAGTCTCTGTTTCCTTTTGCTCATTACCCAAGAGAAAGATTAAAAGGCATTTTCTCACACGGGCGGCGTTGCATAATACCACAGAAGTGTACACTGTAGTCTCATCAAAACACACAAGGCAGCCATAGCCGCGCTAACCTCTAACGAACCAACCCTGGATTTTATTTGTGGCAATGTTTTCTCTCAGTAATAAGTATAAATCATCCAAAGATCCAAAAGCTCATCTCATCATTACAAGAAGCATTTCTTTTGAGGTATTGCTGAAATGCCAAATTGGAAATGGTCGAGGTCGAGGGCTACGTTTCTCCGTGGAGAGCCTCTCTGGCAGTGCAGGCATTTGTATGCATGTTACTTTCATCACAAATAATGCACTTCTGGGCTTTTACAACAATGTGAAGAGCCCAGCTTGTTTTAAACTATTCCAACTTCTCGATACAAAGCGGCGTACTGCCGATGAGGTTTCAGCAGACCTCAGACCAGCGTTAGTGCCTCCAGATAGTGCTTCTGCTTTACTGCTAGCTAAACAATACGGTTTATGTGTGGTGGTGAACCAAGGGTCCTCAGAGAGACACACTAAAGAAAGTATAACTTCCACGATAGCGCTATTACATAAATTATGCAAACTATATGCAGAACATTTACCTGAATTCCTTCCCATTACGTTGCAAATTGCAATATGTGTGCTGGCTCAGAGACTGTGTTTTGTTCTGTATTCATGCTTTCAGGCTTCATTAGGAGGAACATGCAACTGATTGCATTGTAAAGCTTCTCAGTGGGTTTATTTCTATGAATTATGAGCTGTTTCAAGCAACAGAGCACAGCTTATTACTAAGTCGTGTTAAAATTTGTACAGTTTCACTTTCACTTTTCCCAGAGTCCGTGTCCTTAAGCCGAACCGTCTGACATTGTGTTTTGTTTCTCCTCTCAACAGATGTGTACCTGCTCACCCTGCCCGATGACCAGAAAGTGAGCGTCACCACAGTAACCGTCGGCCAGAGCGCCGTGTTGACGTGTGCCATCGCAGGAGAGCGCAGGCCTCCCATACTGTGGAAGAGAAACCATCAATATCTGACCTCCCTGAACCTGGCAGACATCAATGTAAGAGCCGGCATCGGGCCCCCTGATTGTATCGTTTATAGATAGATCCACGGGTAGATAAGTGAATGTGTAGGATGCACGGATACATTCTATATGAAGGCACATCATGGGATTCAAAGTGGAATGGTTCGAACAAATACAGTGTTATTATTGTGTGTTCATGTTGGGACGCATCATTAACTCTTAACGACGGAGCGAGAGCTGAACAGTTCACATTATATCTCCCTATATTTCTCTCCCAGCATATGTATTCTTTATTCCTTTGGCAGTGGCTCAGATTGTCACCACTTTTTATTTGACTGTTGGCGCCGGGCTTGTGTATTGTGGGTCTGACGGTAATCCAGGATGTCAGTTTGTGTTCTTGGGGTTTAGAGACGGCTCGGAGGGACAGGGATTTCAAGAAATGAAAGCAGATGAAAGGGGGGGGGGGGGGTTCAGCCCTAGAGGAGGGACCTACTTCTACAACTCTGTGAACGACGATGTGTGTCTTTCTCTGCTTTAATCTGCATGCACAGCCCCGTGTGTCACTTCCATCCACATCAAACGGAGCAGGGGCACTTAACGTGGAGAGGTGCAGCGAAGGCAGACCTCTCCGTCCCCTCACCCCTTTATGCTCTCTGTGTGTCACTGCTGACCAAGATGAGTGTGATACTGCTCTGCATAATTAAGTCAACACTGTCGCAGTAGATAAAGGGAGACCCAGTGAAGCCACTAATGTAACATTAAATGTTGATGACCCTTCAAATGAGTAAGAGGCGCCCAGCTGTCGCCAGTCATCCTTGGCACCATCAACGGGCTCTAAACCAGTGCCTCTGGTTGATGGTGATTCCCTTAAAGGGCGGCGTCCAAGCCATTGAGTCATTTCTGGTAGCTTTCCTACCATTTTTCAGTCATTTATTTATATAATATATTTTGACTGCTTCCAAGTAGTCGGAAAAGATGAATACAAGTGCTGGGTGTGAGAAAAAAAAAAAAAAAAAGTCTGATTATTTTCTGAAGACGCTCTGAATATCTTATGGAGGATTTCTCGGAGGAAAAGACGGATGTGAGGTCTTGTAAGGTCAACACACGCTTTGATCTATCTTTCTATTCCACTCCTCGAAAACTGTTTGACGGGTTTTTTGTTGTTGCAGATTCGATACATCGAGCTTGTGTTTCATCTCTTGATTTTGCCTGAAAACACAAAGCGGAGTTCAGGGGTGGTCTCTGTCTGCTTCACACAGTCATCAGTTTCACGGTGTCTAACATCAAATCTTGCTCGGGTGTGTTTTAATTCAAATGTCAGCTCAAGGATGAAAGCTTCTGCCGACACATGCTGTTCAGAACATCTATTGTAGCTAAAGACACTTTGTGTTAAGTTCCTTTATGGAGGCATGTGGCGCCTTGGATAGAGCCTTGGTGCTGGGATCAGGAGGTCACAGGTTCAAACCCCGTTGTGTCCCTGGGCAAGACACTTCACCCCAAATTGCTCCTGTGAGGATTGGATAAAAGCGTCTAACAAGTGACATGTACTGTAATGTATACTTGGACTCGTGAAAGCATATAGAACCATTCATCCTTTTGTATTAACACTTTCTCTGTGGAGTCATACAGACTTACTTTGCTCTCCTTTTATTTAGAGGAAATAAAACATGCTGTGTTGGTATCAAAGCTGGGCCTTTTGTGGTTTGGAACAACCGGGAGAAAACATCCACATTTGATTTCTTTCCACTGAACCCATAGCACAAGTTATACATCAAAGATGGAGACAGAGCAGAGAGAAGGATGCAACTAACTTTGCATTTTAATTAACCCCGAACCACTTTAGTACCCTCAGGATCCGCATATGGATTCGATGTTGTTGCATAACATTACCATCCCTCTCTCTGCGGTGCAAGAGGGCATGCTGGGTACATGCCAGTGCATTTTCATGGAGTGAGGCTGTGTTAAACTACTACAGGGACTAATCCATCTCCTCAATCTGAGAGAACGTGCTGCACTTTGACCCTGGAGGTCTGCCATTGTCAGATTACATTTATTGTTGTTGGTGTCTAGCAAAGCCTGAGTTTACAACCTCTGCTCGGGCACAGATTACCTCCAGAACCCCACACGGCACCAGCATGATTCAGCATAGGTCTCCTGTGGCTCGTCAGGAAGCTGTGTGCAAGCCACGCAGCACAGAGAGAAATTACCAACGGAGCATTCGCTGCACGCAGACTTAATCCAGATGTATTTTTGGCTCTCAGACTTCCAGTCAATCATTGTCATCCCTTCCAGAGAGGAGAGTGGTTCGCCCGCACCTGGCATCCACAGACTAATTCTCAATTGCCTCGCAGACACTTTCTGTATAATTGCAGGCTGTTAATATTTGTGAGCATCCACTGCCAGCCTTAATTAGAGTAATATTCCTGTGAGTACACATGGGAGCTGTATGCAGCCTGATCTTGATAGACCTTCCTATTTTAAAAACGTGGTTATTTTTGCCGTGGACATCCAGACTTAGTGATGCGCACATTAATCCCAGTGGTGCGCTTGTTTCCTGGAGTTCAAGAGAGCCTCTCGAAATTTTGACAAAGCAGCTTACCGTATTTCCGTGAAGTTGCTGTTGCATCGTCATCCAAGTCTGTCAGTATTTCAATCCTCCCTGAGTGGCCAAAGAGAGAGAGAGAGTGTGTATGTGTGTGTGTTTTGTTTTAAGCGGCTACTTTTTGTCATCATTTTCACTAGTCAGTCAACTTGTTGTGCCTTTATTGATTTATTTTTTTCTTATGAAGGACCAACATCGTGGACACTGTCCTAAAAATGGCAATATTAAAAGTTAGAGCATTTATTTAAAAAACTATTCCCTCAACAGGCATACATATAAACACGGCTTAATCTTTATTTCTCCTTTCTTATCTTATCCTTTGGAATATTTGTTTTTATCTGCAATTATGTTTCAGTGAACGTAACATTATCTTTAAATTGCGTGGATATACATGATAATAGTACAGTAGTAGTAGCATCATTTTATTAATTTCCGCATACGGTATGGTCTTGATAAATGCCATCGTGTTTTATACTCAAAGTCGTTCTTTGCCATTTCTAGAGGGTTTTGTTGTGAATAAAGCTGTGAAAACGAGACATTATAATATGGTCGATAACACATTGTCCTCTTTTATTATATCTACAACTTCAATCAAGAGGTTGTATTGTGTTAGTCCTTGTTGAATTAATCATGTTGATCAGGAGCTAAGAACCAAACTCGTGGATTATTATGTACTACTTATATTCTGTACTATCCTGACAATAGATCTACGTTCAGCTTTGTCTCGAACATCATGCAATTGTGCAACAACAGCAACACCGCTGTGACCTTTCTGCTTTAAAATCTATATTTCTTCAGCTTTTAATGAACTATCCTTCCTAATGTTTGACCTCTGTTTTACTCCCCAACAGATCCCGTCCCAGGTAGGGTGTATTTGGTTTTTCTTCACAGCCGACTGACATCGCTTCACTCTTTAATTCATTTTCCATTCACAAAGAACACACCCGATGCATGACGCTGTTATCAGAAAGGCACACGCTGAGTACATCACATCAATTGAACATCTCATGTTTCCACAGTGGCTGCATACTGTTCATCCAACACATGCTAAACCGAACGGAGGAAGGACGAGGCCTGCTTAATATATGTGCATTTTAGTTATGGTCAACACATCTTGTGGAAAACACCAATCAGATCTCTGTGGCACGCAACATATTCAATCTCCTTCACGACTGACATGTTCCAATGATACCAAATCATTTCCTAAACCGCTTGGCAAACAGTGGAGGAACATGTAACCCAGTGCAATAGTGTGGCTCGTTCATGTACACAGCATCGTGTTGGTGATGCTCACAGCATGCATATATCCATAATACTGTGAGCAATACGTAAACACTGTGAACACGTTCTGGTGGGACTGTTACATTGGTAAGTAGTCTGTGTGGGTGACAGTGGGGGCTGTGAATGATTCAGGCAGAGTAATGGGACACATCATTTCCTGACAAAACATGCGGCTGAATCTTTAAATGCAATTTCTTTAAAGCTGTGAGCACCACACATTGCATTCCTCCATTAGAATGTGTTGCATGCGAAATGCTGAGTGCGGTTGAATACCAGAAACCAGGGAGAGAAAATGACTTTTGTCGTTTGTGTCAACCTGACTTATAATGTCAAACCCCTCTGTCATGCTTTGTTACCTCGGTATACTTCATTTTTAAGGAAACATGTTTCTCTCACTGCGAAGGGTATTTTCACTCCACTTCTGTCACAAAGTTTAAAAGGGCCGTTCTACAGAGGCTATGTTCTGAAATGCCTCGTCACTGTAGCTGCACTCTGAGGTGGCTCTTTAGTGTCCTTTCAGTTGACCCGGCACCGACAGCTTTATTAATTATAGTTTCTTGAGGGCTATAGCTATTTGTAAATCCACCTCTACCCGCCCTTGTCTCCCTTCCCTCTGAGTTTCTGCTACACCGGCCTGCTCCCTCTGCAGAGTGCTGCTGATATAGCTAAAGCACGGGTGGTGAGGTGAGGTGGAGGAATCATGTCGACAGCCCCCGCCGTGGCTCGTTCCACCCTCCGACTTTCATTTCTACCCCCATTCATTTTTCATTTAAGAAGGTGACACAATATGCTCTCAGCCCAAGGGGCCAGAAACGCACCATCGATTTCCCCTCATATTGTGAAGCTCTGATGCTTCACTCAGCTCGAGCCGTTACCGAGCTCTCAGGTTAGAGCACACCGGGACGAACTGATAGACACAGCATGTTCCTGTCAACACGACGGAGGGCTCCGCACCTGTCGACAGATATTTAAAAACAAGCTGAATGAAAAGATGTAAACAGAAAGCAAAGATGTGATCAAAGTGTTCAACGGCCTTTAATGAGAACATTCAGTTTTTCTTTGATGAGCTCTCCTGACTTAGGACTGGTAATTAGGCCTGAGTCTTTTTAATATAAGAAAGCTGTTTTCACTTATAAGCAACGTGGAGCACAGGGCGGACACTCTGTCATGCTTCAGAGCAAAGGGTCGCCACATTAAGGAATGATTTCCTATGCATGGCAGTGATCAGGAATGGACACGTTTTTGCACTTGGCCTTCATCGTGTTAGTGGGCATTGACGAAGACTAATGAAGGCAGAGTGCTGGAGCGAGATCACTCCTGGATATCTGCCGTGCATTTAAAAGTGGGGACAACCTATAGTTGTGAGCACAGGCGCAGTTATTGTTGTGTCCATGGAGATTTATAATATAATCACTTGATATACTAAGGAAGGTACGCACTGTATTTGAAATGCAGGGACACTCTGTATCTGAATATTGCTTTATCTGCTCTGAGTATTAAGTGTGCTGTAACATTGAATTGTGATAACCATACCGAGGCCAATGTAAGAGTAAAACAACATTTTAGAAAAAGGAAAATAATATACATTTCTTAAAGGTGGGATAGGTAAGTTTGAGAAACCGGCTCGAGATCGCTAGAATTTGAAAATACACAACCGGAAAATCTGCCACTTCCTTACAGAGCCCCTCCTCCAACACACACGAACGCGCACATGACCAATGAGGGCACGAGATAAGTTTGTGCCCCGATGGAAGGCTGACAGGCAGGTAGGCCGTCCAATCCGTTTAGCCGGGCCTGAAACTTACCTACCCCACCTTTAAGTGCTTTGACAAAAAATCCATAAAAAAATGTCATCTGTAGAAGCCGTAATACTGTAAAAAGTACATCCAATCCGTTTAGCCGGGCCGGCTAAAATAACTGGATGGCCTACCTGCCTGTCAGCCTTCCATCGGGGCACAAACTGATCTCGTACCCTCATTGGTCATGTGCGCGTTCGTGTGTGTTGTAGGAGGGGCTCTGTAAGGAAGTGGCAGATTTTCTCCGGTTGTGTATTTTCAAATTCGAGCGATCTTGAGCCGGTTTCTCAAACGTACCTACCCCACCTTTAAGTGTTTTACTCTTAACTAAGCTAGTATGTATACAAGTTGAGTAACCTTTCTCAGTTACTCAAGAGTGAAAGCATACATTGATCACACATAAGGCAGGGATAGCTATGTTCCTATGAAATTGCCCTATTTTTGCAACAACTCCTGTAGAAACTTACCAGAAATCTATTAGAATTATATTATAAAACAATATAATACATCCATCTATAAATAGGGATACAATTAAAGCAATTGGGCTTAAAGGAAAATAAAATGAAGCCTCTCTCAAGTGTGGAAGAGAAGTCTACATACAAAAAATGCATGGAAAGTGAAAACAAATTAATACTACCCTACACTGAAAACGAAGTCCATCCAAAGGTTTGAAGTATCTTATTGTACATTGCTTAGAACTAAAACTAAATTGTCATCACGACCAATGCTGTGTTCTTTAGTTATCTCAAAAGGTGTATTCCCCACATTCTCTGTATTAGAGCCATGTAGGACGCTGCTTTCAGCCCACTCGTTTTAAGTTAGAAGGTGAAACATATTATGTTATTCTAAAGTTTCTCGGTAGAAGTAAGCATTTCACATGTGTACTTCTTATACAACAGAATAGGAGGACTCGTTATCTGAAACAATCAACACCTTCTTGATGACTTCCCATGAGAATAACATCAAGATAACACTATAACATGTCCAAAAGTAATTACCGGTACAATGATTTGCCAGGATGGTTTTTACTGCAGTGCGATCCTAAAAAGTTGGCGCACATTCGCTCTCTGTCAGACGGATTCCTCTCACCAGCACTCATTAGCGTCAGGAGCTTCCTTCTGAGCTACACCCGCAGAACGTATTCACCTTCTCCTTTGTGTTAACTCACTTCACCATCACAGCATGAATGAAGCTTGTATTTAGCTTGTCTCTGCACACGTTCACATCATGGACATCGTAGGTTTTGGTGTAATACCATCTTTTGATTTGCTTTAAAAAGGCCACATGAGAACCAAAGTTTTGTGTATTTGTGACACATGTTAATGAAAATGGGGACAGTGACATGATACGATACACGATGGCACTATCTGGCCCTGTTTTCTATAAGCAGCTGACCTTGTGTAACTTCCATGCTAATCAATTATAACCTCGGTCCCTCCATTAGATCAGTGTCCTCTGATAGTAAACAATCACACATTTCAGAAAAGAATTTTGTGACTTCAACGGTTCTCATTTGTCTTACATGGCACCAAATAGCGTTAGCGTATGACTTTGATTGATGAACATTATTCCACAACGTGCCGTGTTGGACTATTGTAATGTTTTTCATTGTCTTTGCTATGAAACATGTTTACCTTCTCATCTGCACACCGTTCATTTCCAGATGTCCATGCCTTCTAACCTCACTGCTGCACTGTGAAGACCACTAAAACGATCTGTAAGTCATTAAGACGTTTCTCTTTCTCTCTCTTGGTAGGACTTTGGGGACGATGGATCACTGTACTTCACCAAGGCGACCACGACCCACATCGGGAACTATACCTGTCATGCTGATGGCTACGAGCAACTCTTTCAGATCCACACGCTTCAAGTGAATGGTAAGATGCTGCTTCAACTATAAAATACACCTTTTTTTGTTTATAACGAAGTCCACTGCAGTAGGTGCATGACCCTTCGTTACAAGTCTATCTCATCCTTTTCCCTTTTCCTGTCTGCTGTTACAAATCAGCGCTTTCAAGCATTTGTGCTACTCCTGCTTTCATGTGGGTAAAAACTCAGAAACAATGTGCAAAGATAGCATCTGTTATCCGTTTACAAAGATTGAGACCTTAAAAAGCCGATTAAATAGTGCACAAAGCAGAAGCCTCATTGTTCTATCATATGGACATCGAATGCACACAACAGCCATCGGCCTGGAACAACAACTCGCATTAGTGTTCCTGCTAAAAATCCATTCTTATCTGACTTACAAACATGAACCCAACGTGTCTCTAATCCCTCCGGAGCAACACTACGAGCTGCTGTCACTCAAACCAGAGACTGACACTCCCCTTCAGGGTGAACACTAGGGATTCTGATAATTCCCTAAAGACCTTTTCTTCCACTAATCAATAAATACTATCAAAAACACATTGGTATTAATGTGCATTTGATCAATGTATGGATCTGACAGCCATTATATACTGACAGATGGAAATGGATATTTGGATTCTCATTATGACCTTCCCTCTTTAAATGAACCACTGACAGCACCTTCTGTGTTTAACCCCTTTTACCTTCTGCGCGACAATACTTTGATTCACTATATCTTTTTAAACCTCTATACATATTAATTAAAGCCCGAAAGATTCTTGAAAACAAAAAAGAAAATGTCAACCATTGGCTTATTTTAGCTTTGAATTGTCATCCCATAGAAACCTATGATCTTATGTATACTTTATATTGTGTCATTCCAGTCTTCACAGCACCTCAAAGTGCTTTTATAAATACATTCAGCATGCACACACATCCATACAGAGGTTGGGGCTGACATACTGCTCAGGGAGACGTACATTCACAATGTAAGCAATTTGGGTTTAACCATCTTGCCCAAGGTACATTTACATATTGTATGTGGGGGCTGGGAATCAAACCATTGACCTTCCGATTATTGGATGACTATCTCACAGCCAGAGCCACCCGGAAAGACAAGTCATTATTCTAGCGCTGTCTCACTGCCTTGTTCTTTGCAATCTAACCTTTACAGACCAGAAACTGCAGCACTGATCTTACATGTTTATTGTCTAGTCGTCCGTGCTTCACATTTATTCGTCACCCACATCGGACTAGGGCTGCACGATTTGGGAAATAATCTAATTGCGATTTGACAGATATTGCGATTGCGATTTAGATTTGCGATATTTGTTTTTAAGCGACCCGACGGAAGTTTATTGTAAAATGCGGCCATATCTCCGACTAGGAAGGTCGCATCAACGTGCTCCCGTCTCTAGCACCCCCGCAGCCCGAGCTACGAGTGAAAGAACTAAAGTTACATGAAACTTCCGTTGGGTTGCTTTAAAGTCAAGCTTCAGTTTCAGATTCACCCTGTAATAGAAACATGTGATGGAGCCTCACTAACCTGACTCAGATGGTTTGTTTCACCAAACCATCTAAAACTCCATTGGAAGCCATTTGGAAAGGGCAGGCACTTTCAAAGATACTTGGCAGGTGATTGGATCAATCTGTCAATCACCTTCTATCATGGGCCACTTCTGATTGGTTAACAATGGCTGGCACATGTGGAGCACAGCACTTCTGATTGGTTAACAATGGCTGGTACATGTGGAGCACATCACTTCTGATTGGTGTGGATGACTGACACACAAGAATAATAAAATGTGGGATTTTTGAAATCGCAGGCTTTGCGATTTGATAATTGCATCATTTCAAATTTCGATTTGAAATCGATTAATCATTCAGCCCTACATTGGACCCATATTTTCACATCTGTTTGACGGAAGGGCTGTACTTTAAGTCAGGCTCGTTGCCAGGGGTGTCCAAATGCGACCCGCGGACCATTTTGAATCGGCCCTCAGCAAATTCAAAAAGTATAATGGAATACGGCCCACAAATTAAACTTGTGCTTTTCTTATATTGGACTTCTTAAATATAAATGTACAAATATTACACGGTAGTATTCATGCGTTAATAAGACCGCTTTTCAAATAATGCAGTCAATTAAAGTTGGAAACATTTTCTAACATATCCTAGTTGATAAGAAAAAAGCCCAATGACTTATTTACATAACACGCCCTTCCTATTTCTCCTTATTATAATCAATCTGAGGCTTCTGTTTTAAGGGATGAGCTGCCAACACTCACAAGCATCCTTGACCTACATTTGATTAATTTTAATTTATGAGGTTATATACCTGTAGTGAGTGGCCCAGCCCTTCGTATATATTTCTGTATGTGGCCCTCTGTGAAAAAACGTTGGACGCCCCTGGTCGATGCCCATTATCTGTGGAGAGTTTCATATTCCCCTTTCTTCTGATGAGTTGGTCTTCAGTATAATGAACCAGTAATGTAGAGCGCACAAAGAGGGCAAAGGCGAAAGAGCCCGATTCTGGTCCTAATGAGTCGGATGTGAAGAAACTACAATGTGTCGATGTGGAAACCTCTACATCCTCATTACAATTGACAGACAGTCAGTTCATTAACATTCTTCATAAGGATTACTCCAAGGTTAATTGCAAGGATCTACTGGTCAAATTATACCGAGTATTGTGTTTCAGAAAACAGAGTGACTCTCTTGAGACCCCGTGACTTTTGGTGGTAATTGACACTGAAACTTCCAGCTGACCTTTAAGGCAGTCTATGAATTTCACATTTGTAGTCTGGCTAAAGTCTCCAAGGAGCATCCTATCACCCTGCCATGACTGCAGAGCATTTCTAAAAACTCAATTTAAGAAGCAGCTGAAAGACTAATTGTGAAAAATCGGAGAGTGCCGTCCATCCCTCGGAGCCCGCATGAAAACAACAGGATATACAGTACGTTGAGTTGTATTCAGAAGAGAGGATGAACATGAGACTGGATGTTCTTTAGAATAAACTTCCTATCAGCAGGAAGAGAGATGTCTGTGCTGTGAGCTTCTGAAGTGCGAGGATCATCCTGCATTTCCAAGCTGTAATCCCTACTTTTGCCACTGACACATGCTGACTCATCGCTACGTCCCTGTGGATCTTACACACGTGTGCTGTCCATGTGAGCCTCTATAGCAGGGGTGTCAAACTCAATTTCATCGCGGGCCACATCAGCATTATGGTTGCACTCAAAGGGCCGGTTGTAACTTTAAGACTATATATAAATATATCATATATATAAAATAATGTATTATATTACATCATTGCCTCTGCATTGGATTATCATCGGATAGGGTAATAACTTCATAATTAACTACGTCTGAAAGCAGAAGTCTAGGGCAAATAATTGCAAGTCTTTTCAGTGCGTATGTCCCAAAATTATTTAAAAAGAAAAACCAAATTCTGGAGAAAAAAGAAATAGAAGTGACATTTTGAAATAAAAATCTAATTCTGAGAAAAAGGAATTCTATGAAAAAATGCATATTTTGAAGAAAAAAAGGCAAATTCTGAGAAAAAAGTCATATTTGAGATGCATTGTGGGACATGTAGTTTATGGGCAACGTGCTTCTGTAGCATGTAACCGTATAATAAACATATTATATTCTTTGTAAGCTCTTGTGGGGCCACATAAAATAAAGTCGCGGGCCGAATGTGGCCCCCGGGCCTTGAGTTTGACACCCCTGCTCTATAGTATCTTCTACCTCATGCTGATGAAAACACTCACGCTTTATTCGTTACACACTATCTTTGTAATTGAGTTTTTATTAGTTATTATCTTCTGCTTCTATGATGTACTGCCCTTTCTTTGTTGCGGTGACCCCACTTAAGCAACAGTGATCAATAAAGTTGCATCTAATCTGTCTAAGTCTGTCCACTCCGCCGGCCACTTTAGCAGAAAATAAAGTGTTGTTTGAGGTAAATTAATGAAAGTCTCTGTTCAATCTTCAAATACACCAACATGTTCTGCTGCATGTCGTGTTCTACTTTAGGGAGCTGCATCCATTTTGAAAGCATACTTTGAAATGTAAGTGTTTGTGATAGGTAAAACGTAACAATATGGGTCCTAATGTTGCGTTTACTTTGGCATGGCAGCATCATCTTTCAAGCTCAGGTTGCAGATATAATAATAATACATAACACATTACCGATGCCGCTTACATGTGCAGTTATTTGTCAATGTCATACATAATCGCCCTCTCACTGTTTTTGAGAATGATCTATTGATACTGTTCAAAGAATAACCGCCTTATCCTGGTGGGGGATGTGAGCCCCTGTAACTCTGCACTCATGCCACTTCAATCTCCTTGGATTCTCAAGTGAGGAGTGGGGCTCATTAGACGTGCTATAAAGGCCAAATGGGCCTTGTGGACTAATCTATACCAAGCCCCCAGGAATTGCATTGGACAAATGGTGCTTCCGTGTCAGTTTGTGATGTCATTGGTCCCATACTTTTTCCATGGACTTACACGGGGAACGAGACGTTTATCTCTCACAGCATACATATGTATACCCAGTAGGAAGACTTGAATAACCCTTATTTACATTATTAGGTCCTACAAGTTGTAAAATGAGATGGAAGCCGAAATTAGAGTTATTTTCCCTCTCCATTCATTTGACTGAGGCGAGTCCCGCCACCCTCCAAATATGTCATTGTACTATTAGGAAGGGGCCAGAGCTTCATGTGGAGCCATACAAAGCATATATGGAGGCGTGTGTCACAGTGGGTTGTGCGTAGGTGTTCGGATCAGGGGAGCACAGGTTCAAACCCCACTGCAGTCAGCATGTCGTTGTGTCCCTGAAGACACTTCACCCCAAATTGCTCCTGTGGGGATTGTCCGCAGTACTGAGTATGTAAGTCGCTTTGGATAAAAGCGTCTAACAAGTGACATGTAATGTAATATATACAGTAGTTGAGCTCACCTGAATGAACAGCAGCTCAAGAACCAGAATCCTCACACAGGGCAGGGCGGTCTCTTGTAGCTGAACTCGTCTTGACGTTTTCCCCGGAGAGCAGACAGTTGCCCTGTACTGTATATTGCATATTGCATAAGAGGAGGGCTCCGAGTGTTACCTTGCCAAGGCACCGAACAAGAGTAGACTTACCTCAGAGAGTGTGAGCCACTTGGGACATGTTTGTTTTGTTTTTCTGAAGGGGGGTTTGGTTTACGGCAAAGAAAATGAGATAACATAAATGTGCGTTGAAACTGCATCTATTGAGATTATATCACCTTATAGTCATTACTCGAGGAATAAAGCCGCATATTCTGTTGTTCCAACTTCTCAAATGTGATTATATTCTCTTTGTGTGACACTTCATGAAATATATATAACGGGCAAATTCAATGAATAATAAAGTGAAAAACTAGCCTGCCAGATACTGTACAGTATACCCAAGGTTATTTGAGTTTCTCTCACTCGAATATAAACAACATGTTCAGACATGAAGTGGTTCATAAGTGTACCTGCCAGAAGACGACCTGAGGCCAATGTTCAATGATGGACTTTGTGGTTTTTTCTTACCTGTGGCCTTAGTGTTGGATCACCACTTTGAACTAAAGGTATTCCTGCTGGGAATGATCAAAAACATACAGTCTGTATATTTACATTGCTTTCGAACGCATGTCGATAAGTTGATAA